>NW_027328558.1:0-7505 GCF_034638445.1 Ciconia boyciana
GCAGCGCAGCTGGGCAGATGTCACTAGGAGGGACATAGCGCACAACCCCCCCCGGTCACATAATAACCGTGCATTTTGGAGAGAGATGGTTTAACGGTATCCCAGCTGTGCAAGTTAAATGAATGCAAAAGGAAACTCAAATGCTTTTCTAGTGTGAGTCCTGTTGTTGGATGTATATAAACATACGGCCACCTTTTTAGCGTAGAGTGAATTACTGAGATGTGTTCTTTATTTTCCATGTTACTCTCTAAAGGTTTACACTTCCCTTTCAGCTTTCTTGACCGAGCCAGCAAGACGTGCAGCAGCAGCAGCGAGGGCTGTAGCCGTTGTGGTGGATCTGGATCCGTAGCGTAGATTCTGATGACGGTCCGGCCTTCATCCTGCAGGACAAGGCCGGACCGTCTCCCTGCAGCAGTGCTGGAAGGAAGGGATGAGACGTTTTCCGAGAGCAGCAAGAGCGTTCACTTTTAGGTGAAGAAGGTGTTGAAAATCCTACCACTTGGTCTCAATAGGGATTTGAAGCGTTGCAGTCAGTGTAGCTGTTAAAGCGTGCGCTGTATCTGGAGCGGACCTGTTTCCCTAGAATCCTGCTTTAGCTCAGCTCCTCTCCTATCCCTTATTCCGACTGAATCCCTGTACTTTCTGCTGTGGTGTTTTTTTTTCATGTGCTGAAAGGGAATGTGGGGTTTTTGTTTTTCAGCGGTCTTGCTGTAAGCGTCTGGTGGTGCTCCCTAGATCCCCCCCGGCCAGGTTTCCCTGCGGGTCGTGAAGCATGGTGAGGGTCAGGGGCCAGCCCTGTGGCTGGAGGCTCCTGGCTCTGTGTGCGGTGGGTGCCCCGCAGGTGGTGGGGAGAGCCCGGGGCCGAGAGGGACCGGGCCGTTTGTTGCCCTGGGAGTCGGTCGCAGCGCGGGAAGGGAGGGGAAGATGGCGGAGCAGAGGCCGAGCGAGAGACGTGGCACCGTCCTCGGGCACGCGCCCCTATGGCGTGGGGCGGCCGCCAGGCTGCGGGACAGGGCTGGGGGGCTGGCATTTTGGGGCTGCCCCCTTTATTTTGCTTAGCGGAGCTCCCTTTTTGGTGGGGGCATGTACATCTGTAAATGGCCTGATGAGAAGTAAGTGTAACCAGATGTAACCAAAATTGTTAGTTTGTTCTTTGTAACTAAGCAACATAGAGATAGGAGCAGGTTAGACAATGCTTTAATATTGTGTTTGTACACCTATGGCTATGGCTATGCTACTATGCCCAAAGACAATTGGACAAGGAGTAGTACGGTCATGCTGCTACGTTCCCAGTACAGCCCCAGCCCATCTTGACAAAGAGTCAAGGGTGGTTAGAATAATTGGTTTGTGCTAAGGGTGCTGAATCATTGTTAGGAACCATGCACCATGAAGAAGGAGCAAGTTACATAAGCAAGGTGGGATTGCGCATGTCCAGAAGAAGGGGTTGACTAAAGGACGCACCTGTACGGCCACCAAGGACCACCAGAGACCCCCACGGAAGCCCCTCGGAGCTCAAGGACGCATGCGTAATGACCACGCAAGTATGATAATTAGTTCCGGGAAATAGAATGAATATGCATTATCATTCCAGGAGACTTGATGCATATGTATGTAACTGGACAATATAAGTTTCGGCTGATGTAACCTGCGGTATGCACGGTAGGTGGAGCGATCCCCGGTGCATCCGGTGCCGTAGTAAAGAATGCCTGCTTCTTAATACTACATTGGTGTGAAGGAGTTTGATTCCCGATTTCGGTGACATAAGGAGGTGGCAGTTGGGGCAGTTTCCTTGTTTTGTTTGTCTTTGGGTGTGACGGAGAAGAGGGAGGCTGGGGAGTGATGATGTCTATTGGGGCACCCCAGTGTCACTGGGGGGGACGATGGTGATGTGGCAGAGGAGCAGGTTGAGTGGGGGGAGGGGGGAGGTCACGGGACAGTTCACCCCCCCCGAAAGGGGGGGTGACAGCCCCCAAATGCCTGAGAATTGGTGGGGGAGGGATTAAATAATGAAAAACTGTAAATAGGGGTGTGAGGCATTGAAGCAGAGAAAAATCTCTCATTTTTATGTATATTGAAAAATTTTATTTATATATACGTAAAAAGATTTGACAAGAAACCCCTCTGTTTACTCTATTATATAAAGGATGGTAGAATATGAAAAAAATCTAAATCGAGATATATAGGGTGATAAAATAGAAAAAGAACTCATATATATGACTAAAAAAAGGAGTTTAAAAGTGCATAAAAAGAGGATGTAGACGAAGAAATTTTAAATGGCAACAAGGCAGAGCGAGTTCTCCCCAGCTGCAGTGCCGACTTCTGTCCACACAGAGGCAGCAGCGAGCAGAAAAAAAAACCAACAACAACCCCCCCAAAACCCCAAGCAACGCCTATCGCGCATGCGCGGCTCCCCAGCTGCAGTACCGACGTTGTTCCCCTGGGCGGCAGTAGAGAGCACGGGAAAATGCGCCACCGCGCATGCGCCGGGCCGCACCAGCAGTACCGACGCTTGTCCACGCGGCGGCAGGGGCGAGCACAACGAAAGCGGCACCGCGCATGCGTGGCTCCTAGGCTGCAGTACCGTTTTTGGTCACCGGGCGGCAGCAGCGAGGCACAAAACGAATGCTTCAGCGCGCATGCGCGTCTCCTCAACCGCAGTACCGACTGTTGTCCGCAGGGCGGCAGCAGCGAGGTCAGGCGAGGGCGCCACCGCGCATGCGCGGCTCCCCAGTTGCAGTACCGCAGCTTTGTCCACAGGGCGGCAGCGGCAGAGCACCTGAAAATGCGGCACCGCGCATGCGCAGCTCCACAGCTGCAGTACCGAGTTTTGGTCACCGGGCGGCAGCAGCGAGCACAACACAAATGCGCCAATGCGCATGCGCGGCGCCCGGGCTGCAGTACCGACATTTGTCCACCGGGAAGCAGCAGCAGGCCCAAAAAGGACCCACCGCGCATCGCAGATCCCCATCTGCAGTACTGCGACCCTGTTCCCCCTGAGCGACAGCAGCAGGCACTTTAAAATGCGCCACTGCTGCAGCGCGGCTCCCCACCTGCAGGTACCGACTTTTGTCACCGGGCGACAGAGGCGAGCATAAAAAAGCGCCACCGCGCATGCGCGACTCTGGCTGCGGAGTACCGCCCTCTGTCCGCCTGGCGGCATGACAGCCATGGCTCGGGAGAAAATGCACTACCGCGCGTGCGCAGCTCCCTAGCTGCAGTACGGTCTTTTGTCCACACGGTGGCAGCGGCAGGCTCCGGGAAAATGCAGCACCGCGCATGCGCTGGCCATCCCAACTGCAGTACCAGACGGCTTTGTCCACCGCGCGGCGGCAGCAGGCACTCGCTAAAATATTGTCCGCCAGTGCGCATGCACTGGCTCCCCAGCTACCGTACCCGATCTTTGTCCCACATGGCGGCAGCAGCCAGGCACTCAGAAAGTCCGCTTAACGCGCATGCGCCGCCGCACCCAGCTACCCAGTACCGATCTCTGTCCACATGGCGGAAGCAGCAGGCACAAACAAAAAATTGCGCCAGCAGCTGCATGCCTTGCGAACTCCTGGCCTGCAGTACCGACTTTTGTCCAGACGGCGGCAGCAGCAGGCTGGGGCTGAAAATCGCGCCACGGCGCATGCAGCGGCTCTCCAGCTGCACTACTGAATTTGTCCACACGGCGGCAGCAGCAGAGCTGGGGAAAAAAAAAATTGCGCCACTGCGCTGCATGCGCAGCTCCCCAGTCTGCAGTACTGCATCTTGTCCCGCACGGCGGCAGCGAGAGCACTTTTCCAGAAATAGAATTCCGTCACTGGCGCATGCGCGCCTCCCCATCTGCAGTACCGACATTTGTTGTCCACACGGTGGCAGCAGCGAGCTCGGGAATATGCACCACCGCGCATCGCCAGCGACTCTCTGACACCATGCTACGCAGTATCGACTTTTTGTCCAAACAGGCGGCAGCAGCGAGGCTCAGGAAGATGGCGCCACTGCGCATGCACGCGGCTCACTGGCTGCATTACTGACACTTTGTCCATCGGAAACGCGGCAGCAGCAGGCTGGGGAAAGTGCACCACCGCGCATGCAGCGGCTCCCAAGCTGCAGTACCCATCTTTTGCCCACACGGAGGCAGCAGCGAACACGAAAAAAAGAATTGCACCACTGCGCATGCGCGGCTCCCCAGCTGCAGTACCGACTTTTGTTCACACCGGTGGCAGCCGGCCGAGGAACTCGGGACAATGCACCACCAGCGCATACGCCCCCGGCTCCCAACTACGGTAGCACACACGGAGGCAGTAGCGAGCACCCGAAGTCCTCCCACTGCGCATGCGCGGCTCCTTCTGGTACTGCGTTTTGTCACCAGGCGACAGCCTTGAGCACCAACAAAATTGCGCCACGGCGCGCATGCCGCGGCTCCCCAGCTGCAGTACCGACATTCATCCACTGAACGGCAGCAGCAGGACACGGGAAAATGCGCCCATCGCGCATGCGCGGCTCCTCCCCTGAGGTACTGACGTTTTGGTCGTCGGGACGGTCGGAGCAGGAACGGTGCAGCTCGGCACCGCGCATGCGTGTGCGCGCACCAGCAATCTGCTGCGCATCCCAGAGAGAGAGTCCCCGCGATCCGGCGTCTGCTCTCGCACGCTGCCGGTCATCGGCAAGTAAAAGTTCTGGGCTTGGCTTTGGCATTGTCCTGTAAGGGAAAGCTCTGGGTCGGGATGTCAGTTGCTTACTTGCTGTGGAGATGGTGCGTGTTTTTCATGCAATCGTTCCAAATAGAACGGGTTGGAGTGGGAGCAGGGGCAGAGTAAGGGGGTCTTTGCAGGCACCTGGGAAGTATTAAAGAGTCTTGAACGTAGAAAAGCTTAAAGCATTTGCTGGACAGGAGGTTTCTCTGTACCCACTACATCCGTTGCTTATTAGCAGTGGCTGATGTTTGTAAGAGTACCCTGTGGAAGTGTGAACATTCATTACTGAACTAAAACTGCTTTGGTTCTGTTAGCAGAAAGCAGAGGAACTACAAAACAATATATATCCCCCACGCCCCCCTTTTTTTTTTTTGGTTAAGCGTACCGTGTTTGCAGGGCCTTAGCTTTCTGTTGCCAGACTTGGGCAAAGCTTCCTCAAGCTCTGTTCCCCACAGTCACCAAAAGTCTCCCATAGTTGCCGGGATGGTGAGTTAGTTTTGGGCTTCTAGCCCTCTGTTCACGCCATTGTTTTAAGTCAGATCCTGAATGCCGCTCAGTTCAAGACTCACGAGAATTGCTTAACGTTTGCATTTGGAAATCATGCTTCAAACAATGTATTTTCAACAAAATTTTTTTTGACACTAGTCAATGAACTCCTGTAATACTGGGAGCAAAATGACATTTTCGTGGTTGTTGAATCTCAGAGTGATAACATCGGGCATCCCTGTTTGAGCCCTTACATAACCGTTGTCAATGTTTGTTTACTGCAGCTGCTCGGTTCTTTTGTAAAGGTGCGTAGCTGTGGGAGGTGCGTTATTCCAGAAGGTGCTTCACGGCGCCCGATGCTCTGGCTGTCGGCAGGAGATGGAGCAAATGCAGGCTCTGTGGCTAGGGGAGAACGGCGTGGACATGCGACACGCTCTCTCCTCTGTTGCTCCGGAATTTGACGAGCTGGGTCGGGCCTGCTAAATCGATGGAACGACTGGAAGACATTTCAGAAAAGTGAGTACTCTACTTCCCTTTATCTTTTAAAGTCATTCGTCTTTCTACAGACACCTGTCCACGGCTTAGATATTTGATTTGCGTAGAAACAGACCCGGAATTTTGCTTTAAGTAGTGTTCTGATTCGCTGACATTCCCCGTGGGCAAACGAGCAAAAAATTACCAATGTTGCTTGGTGGTTGAAGATCTCAGGGTTTCTGTGAGAAAGCTAACTTGCCAGAATGAGTAGGAAGGCTTAGCCTGAATTCCAACAGAGGAGTACCATCTAAAAGGTCCTTTTCTTGACAGGAAAAGAGGCTTCACAGAAACGATCAGCGCTGTTTGGCCGGGGAGCCTCCGATTTATACCTGTTCAGTCGTCGTGGGCTTTTGTGCGATTCCCGCAGGCGCAATCTTGAAGAGAAATTTTGTCCCACGGCAGTCAGTATCTTGGCTTACTTTTCTATCTCGCGCTTGGTCGCTTGCGCCTGCTAAAAAACTTAATGGAGTAGTCAAATGAACCCACAGGAAAACGTCCTCAACTCATGCTGGTAGGGCAAGCCCGCCGTAGTTGATAAAATGGGAAAATAACACGCTGTTTTGAAAAATTTGCCTTGCGAGGACAAGGGCTGTCTCTGGCAGGCAGGAAGAGTGAATTCTGTGACTGATTCCACCCGCTCCGGCCTTGGGCACTTGAAGAGAGGCAGTCCCTAAGTGCAATGCAATCCTAAAATAGAGGTCGTTTGGGTTTTTTTAATCATTTCTTAGGGATGTGGGAGGCTCTGATGTGGGTGTTTAGCTTGTCCTGTTCTTTCTGTTCCTAATTCCGATCCCGCTGACTGAGCGTCAGAAGAACGGTCGATGTTGTAGATCTATAGCAGTGTCGAATCTACCAGGAGCTGGTGGAAGGCCAGGGCCTTTGGTAAAGCCGATAAGGAGGATGCAGGCTGGAAAAGCGGAACGTCTAAACGAGAATTACTGTCCTTGGGAGAGAAGCACATCCTGAAGAAGAGAGGTAAGCTAATTAAAATGGGTTTTAGAACCATCAGAAACAGCTCTTCAGTAGGAGCGTGATAAGAAGCACCCTCCCACAAACTATCCCTCGTTATAATCCTAAAAGTCCACACCCTCGAGCTGGAGACCCCCGGCCCAAACAGAGAGCCCCTCACCGCTCAGTGTGCGCAGCACGTTAAAGTAAGCGCTGTAGCTTTAAGTTGACATAGCCAGAGAAATGTAGACCCGATAGAAAACTGCTTTGTGTGATTACTTATGCATATGCATAGCTGGAGCCGCTATCAATACCTGTACTTGTATGGCCGAATCTCTGTGCTAACTTTGCCGGAGCTACCGCCTGGCGCCCATCTCATCTCCTGGAGCGCAGACGCCAGAATAAACATACCTCTGCCCTGTGTGTATATTGGCGTCTCGCGCACCCGGGCAAAGCCGACCTCAACGCTTGTGGGATAACGGTTTTGGCACCCCAGATGGGACCGAGCCGACAGCCTCGCCCGGTTCGTCTTGCCGCGTCCGGCCAGGAGAAGAGGCCTGAAGCCGGACTCCGGGCGCGCACCGCACCTGTCGACCGGGGACTCCTTCAGCTCCTCTCCTGCAGTCGGGCAGTAAGCTTGACACAACGGTGCAATGCTAGTGAAAAGAGGTATTTTGGGGGGACAGGAGGAGAAAAGGGGGTAGGGGCAAGACTCTCTCAGAGGAACAGGCACCCTCTGTTCTGTTCTGGGCTCTGCACAAGACGCTTTCCAGGAAAGATACGTGGCAGTGAGGATAGTTCTGTTTGTTTCTACACGCCGTCCTGTTCAACAGAGGAGACGTCCCTCGTTCTGGTTTG
>NW_027328559.1:0-7174 GCF_034638445.1 Ciconia boyciana
CTAAATGCCTGCAGTTTTGTATCCCGCCTAAACACAGCCAACTGCGCAGCTGGGTTTCAGTGGAAAAGGGGATGTGACGGCAATAGCAGCAAAGGGCTGTTTTTACAGTTTGGAAGAGTCGTTGTTTGCCTGGCTGTGCTTTGGGCATGGATCCAAAGGTTCTAGGTCTGAAAATGACCAGCCTTTCCAGCACAGCCGTGTAACCTCCGCTCCCCTGTTTTTCAGAGGCTGTGTTCTTTCCATGGTGGTCTCTTGGCACCGTCCATCCCAAGCTATGGCTCTTGTTACACTTTGGCTTTCCTGCAGGCTGCGGCTACTGAAGTCACCCCCGTTGCGCCCCCGGAAAAAGGTTGGTGTTCAGCCAGGTCAAGTCCCTGGTCCTCCTCGCTGCGTGACCTCATGGCCGTTAGCTCTGGCGCAGAGAGGGGACGGCGAATGGGGGTGGTCTTTGGGCTGCAGGGTTGGTTTCTGCCACAGCCTGAGAGAAGAGTAACAACACTAGGTTTGTCCTTGGGAGCCGATCGGCAGGGGACGCGTCAGGGACGCTCAGCAGCTGTGCCCAGTGTATGGCCAGCAAGGACAAGGGACAGCCCCCTGGGCCCCCGGGGCACAGGGACTGCCTCGGGGCCAGCACCCCAAAGGCCTTCCTCCAAAGGACGCTGGGCAGAGGGGCGGCGAGCGGGGCTGCGCATGGGTGGGTGGTCACCCCCATGGCACGGTGCCACCGCCTGGCAACGCAGCAGTCACAATGCCCCGGGGCAGGATAAAGGGGGCATCCTCCCGGCGCCACAGAGCTGGCCCGGGGGCAGCCCACAGACATCCAAGAGGAAGTCCTTGAAGAGCTGGCAGAATGACTTGGAGGGGGCTGAGGGAGGAAGACAGGAGGCCGGACGAGGCTGCTGGAGATGAGAAGAACCAGCAAGAGCTGGCAGTGCCCGAGGCTATCGGGCCTTTTCAGCTGGAAAGTGGTGGCAAGAGCAAGGGAGTGTCTTCATGAGGAGCACTGCGGAGCTCGCCGTCCTCATCCCCTGCGGAGCCAGTGGCAGCAGCCGTAAGAAATGGGATGCAGAGATGTTGCCAGGGGTCCCAGTGCTTTGGAGCAGGCACTGGTCTCCTGCCAGGCACAGGAGGGATTCTTGTTCCCAAGGTCGATCGGGCCGGGGGCATTTGGCCACTCTGGGAAGCCCCGGAGATGGCTCCAGGTTGAGGGAGAATAGGGCTTGGGCATCTCCTGGGAGGCGTGACCAGCCTGTGGGACGAGGAGGCAGGTCTTGCTCACATGCTCAGGGAATAGCCGATCGCCAGCTCTGGGGTCAGGAAGGAATTTTCCCCCGGGGCAGATTGGCACTGGTCCCCGGGGGTGTTTTGCCTTCCTCTGCAGCATTGAGCATGACCACTTGTCAGGCCAGGGCTCCTCCGGTCCTTTTTGGCTAGGTTACTGCCTGCTGCTCCTGCACCACGAAGATGGCCTCTCGTGCTCTGCAGCTGGAGGGAGGAAGGCTTTTTTTTTCCCCCAAGGTAGGCTAGCAAGTGTCCCCGGGGGTTTTTTGCCTTCCTCTGCAGCACTGAGCACACGGTCCCTGCCAGGGCTTCTTTGGACCATTTTGGCTAGGTGCCTGCTGCTCCTGCTCCACTAAGGTGGCCCTCGTGCCCCGCATCCGGGGGGAGGAAGCTTTCTAGAGTCCCGGGTGGGCCGCCAGGGTGGCCCCTGGGGGTTGCTTCTTGTCCTCTGTAGCATTGAGCACAGCCCATTGCCAGGGTCCTCTGGGCCCTTTCAGCGAGGTTCTTGCCTGCTGCTTTTGCACCTCCACGGTGCCACTTGCGCCCTGGCTCCCTGGGACTCTCTTGCCCATTGCAAGTTTGCAGTGGGAGCGAGCTCTGCTCTTCCCTTGGCTGAAAATGACCTAAAAAACCAGAAAATGAGAGAAAATGAGAGAAATGACATAACATAAAATAAAGTCTAGACATAAACCCCTGTTTCCACTTGTAATCTTTGTGATTTGTGCCCTTGAAAGTGTTTTTGGAGCTGAAATCCCCCTGGCAATTCAGGCAAATAACAGTCTCACTGTTGCTCGACTCACGCTGAGCGCAGGCAATAGCATAGAATAGACTGGAACAGAACAGAATAGAATAGTTCTGCTCTGTTATGCATCTAGTTCTGCATGACAAGCTATGACCTAGGTCTGAGGGGCCCATCCAGGAGAGCAGCTCTCTGCAGTGCAGGTCCCAGGCCCATGCAGGAGAGAGGGGCAGAGACGGGCACAGCCACAGCATTGCTCAGGCAGGACCCGAAGGGCCCAGGCTGAGCTGAGACACCACGTCCCCTGGGCCCTTGGCAGGAGATGGTGTGGGGTGGGGATCCCAGGGAGGCCGGTCCCAGCCCTTGAGGCCTATGAGCACCCCCAGGACCCCGGCAGAAGTAGACCTGCACTGCTCATATGCTCTCCTTTAGACATTTACGGTGGGCCACCTGGGAGACAGAGTATTGGGCCAGATGGACCTTTGCTCCTCTTGTGCAGGAGTCCTGTTGTTCTCTGGCTCTTTTGTTTGGGTATCTTTTTCCAAGGGAAACAGCTCAGGCATTTCTCAAAAATGACTCCAGGGGGGAAAACAAAAATAAAGAAATCCACAGGGCAATGAACAGGTATTGCTCACAGCAAAGAGGCTCGCAACCATTTAACCCTAAATCCATTCAGTCCAACCATTTAACCCCTCGCAAACCATTGAACCCTAACCCTAACCCTAACCCCCAACCCTAACCCTAATGACCCTAACCCTAACCCTAACCTCTAAACCTAACCCTAACCCTAATCCCTCTAAGCCCAACCCCTAACCCTAACTCCTAACCCCCTAGGGTTAACCCTAACCCTCTGCAAATTCTGCACAGTTTATGTCCTTAGTGTGACTCCATATGGTATGGAATAGCCCTTTGGCCAGTTTGGGTCAACTACCTTGGCTGTGCCCCTCCCAGCTGCTTGTGCACCTGGCAGAGCATGGGAAGCTGAAAAGTCCTTTGACTAGTGTATACACCTACTTAGCAACAACTAAAACATCAGTGCTGCTATCATCTTTCTCTCAAGGTTGCCCGCTTTTGTCATGTTGGGAGGTTTTCTCCTTAGCAAACAGAATTAAAGACGAGCAGAAAAACATCATTGTTTCCCTTGTCCTTGACGGTGCCATTTATACTCTACCTAGCTGGGCTCATTGCCTTTTATCAAAATCCAGTTCCTTCCTATGCCCCTGCCTGGCTGCCAACATTTGTTGGAACAGAGTGCTGGTACACAGGACAGCATAGTCATTACAGCCAGAAATGCCATGCCGTACCATCTGATTCAAGTGGTTTCTTTTCATCTGGCTACATAGGATAACAATACCATGTAGCTGTGCACCTCTGGAGTGTGTAGGTGTGCTTACTACAGTCCTTCAGGGTCTGGGCTCAAGTAGGGGGGATGTTGGCTCATGAAACCAAGGAGCTAGTTGGCATTTTTTCCTCTTGCAGCAACCAAAAGACAGGGGAGGAAATATAATCCCCCAGAACGCAGTACAAAGCTAATTCCCACCCCAAAGCTGGCCAGGTTTTAGAATATCCTCAGAAGACTGAAGAGATTGACATTTTTCTTCTCTGGTAGGAATTGTTGTTGTTTTCATTCCATGCGTAAGGACTTTTAATATATGTAGTTATTTTTATTGGTTTGTTCTATTTATTGGTTTTTATTGTTCAGTTTTCATTCCCCTCACAGAACAGACCCATCTCCCAGTAATGAATCTTTCAGTAAGTAAATAGAGCGAAATGTCACCAGTGAAGGACATTGATTTCCCCCCCCTCCCCTAATTTTAGTATATGCAACTAAGGTAATCAATTTGTACTGAGTTACAAATGCAGAAGCTGTAGCATAAATTCTCCTCCCAAAGTTGGATTAATATATACTAGTTTGATATTTACAGTGTGTGTGCGCTTCTCTCATCTCTTTCCCCCTCTCTCTGTGTAGATAGGGTGTGTACATACACACACGTGCTCCTAAACAATATAATTTTTTCTCCAGGAACGGAGTTACATTTAATTTTGATTGGTTTTGTTTCCCCTTTAGCTTAGCAAAGTTGGAAGAAGAATTTGAAGAGAAATTCAACAGCCTCCCTCAATACATTGCTATTACCTTTGACAGGAAAAATCCAGCTGTTCCAAGGAAAAGAGAAAGGTTGGAAGCGGCCCATCAGAACAACTCAAAATCCAATGATGGTGGGATGACCATGTGGCCAAATGTTTTAGTTGTTGCTAAGTAATGTTTGCACTGGTCAAGGACTTTTCAGCTGCCCATGCTCTGCCAGGTGCAGAAGAAGCTGGGAGGGGACACAGCCAGGATAGTTGATCCAAACTGCCCAAAGGGTTATTCCATAAATTTGCATGGCATCAAAGGTTCAGTATAGCAAAGTTGGGGAAGAAGAAGGAAGGGGGGATATTCTGAGTGACATGGCGTTTGTCTTCCCAAGTAACCACTCACGCGTGATGGAGCCCTGCTTTCCTGGATAAGTATTGAACACCTGCTGGCCCACGGGAAGTAGTGAATGAATTCCTTGTTTTGTTTTTGTTTATGCAGCGGCTTTTGCTTTACCTATTAAACTGTCTTTATCTCAACCCACAAGTTTTCTGACTTTTACTCTTTCTGATTCTCTCCCCCCATCCCACCAGGGGGAGGATGAAAGCGGTTGTGTGGTGCTCAGTTGCTGGCTGGGGCTGAAACCACAACACATGATAAAAAAGGGTTGGGAGGACAGGGAAAACCAGTTCCATACCCAGCTCCTGTTGCTGAGGCTCTTGGAGGGAGAAACTCAAGACACATTTGGCTGTTCTATATACAAACCAACCTGTGACACAGGGGTGGTAGAGAAGTGACAGTATGCTAGGGAAAACTGTCTCTGAGCCTGTGGCAGAAAAACTGATGCTTACACATAAAATACAGAAGCATCACAAAATGAGGGAATGACACACCAGTAATTCTACAAGACAAAAGGATGCTCAAAAGGATCCTTGTTATGCACAGTTCTCAATGCGAAGTTGGTTTCCTTTTCTGCTGCTATGGTAGTTCCAATTGACTGACAGGTCTTCAGAGCTAATATGGCTGATTTAGGCCAGGTGGCCCGGGATCAGGATCTAAGGCTCTTTGAATGCTTTACGAATAACCACGTTACAGGACTGAGCAGCTGTTCTTTTCAAGTGCGTGCCAACTTCGGTATTGATTTTTGTATTTACATAATTAGGTGTGGAACAGTCACTTCTGCAAAATTAGACTTGTGCTAATACCAAGTGAGTCCTGACTTCAACAAGCTTTTCATTGTTTTATGCTTTATATTTAACAGAACTTCTTTCAATGAGCATGAATGAATTGCTTTACAGTAAGGATAATACGATGGTCAGTTGGCAACATCTGTTGGGAACGAGATCTCCTCCTCTACCGTGACTGGCCGTTGAAGTTGTAATAGCAGCTCCTTGGATTTCTCGCTACAGTACTGACTCCTTCAAGTGTCCGTATGCCTAAAAGTGTTGCAGGCCCTATGTTGTTTGGGAATGGCATGTTAGAATGCTACCTCAGGTCAGGTAGCCTGGAACTGCATTCTGCTGAGGGCTAGGTTCATAGGCGAGAGCTTGACTTTCATTGTCCTTGTTTGCATCACTTAAAAAGCTTTGGAACATCTTTCTCCATGTCTCAAGGGAAGGTCAGGAAACAGACCTGCAGGTGCTACAAGCCTGATGTAAGCAGTTTTTGGTGCACAGCCCTGCAGAGGAGGCCCTGGGACCATTTGCCTCTGGCTGACAAGAAGGGCTCTTTCAAACTAAGCCAGGCTGACTGCTCTGAAGCATAGTGGGAAACAGTCACATGAACTTTTCTAGTTGCTGAGCTGTGGGGTTGCAGCAAGCAGCCCCAGGGCAGGGATGACCAGATAGTGACACTGCTGTTTCTGTAGTGAACATTCCACTGCAGCCCTGAACTGAATCTAGATGGAGGTGGTGATACCTGCTCCTGATTTCAAGAAATGAATTCACTCAGGTTAGCTGGGCAAGTTGTCAGCTTGTGTCACTCATTCCAGCTCCCTGGAGAGTGAGTAAGGTTCAGCTCTCGAGAGGTAGCTGGAAAACTTTCCGACAAACATTGTAAGAGCTTGAATAGCTGGAAGAGCTCCTGGATGGCCTGGAGTGACCAAAGGCCTTCCACCTGGAGCCCCTAGCATTGCAGGACTTCCTCCGAAGCATCCCTGCCAAGCTCCTCGTGACCGAATCTGTACGAGGACTGGATGACAACGCTGGGAAGGACAAGCAAGCAGGAGAAGGTGGAAGAGCTGAAAGGGTAAGTGTGGCTTGGGGTAGCCTTGGCTCTGTTCAGCAGGAGCACTGACTGCTGTCTGAGAGCACCTGGAAAGCTGCGCAACACAGCCACTGGCTCCCACCTGCCTTGTGCAAGCCTGGGGATGGCTGGGGGCAACGTCTGCTTTACTGGCGTTGTGTTCCTGTTCCCTCAGGGTGGCCGGCTGCTGCCTGCAGCAAATCTCCTCCCTCTCAAGCGGCTGCTGTCCCTCCTCCGGCATATCGGCCACAACGTGTCCACCAGCAGGAGGAGCTGCAGCAATCTGGCCATCTGTGTTGGGCCAAACCTGCTGAGCCCAGCCAACGAGGACCTGCTCCCACTGGAGGCCATGCTGGAGGTGACTGAGAAGGTACGCTGCATTTACTGGCCAGCTGCAGCCTTCTCGGCCCATCAGAGCTTGGCTGTTCAGAGATCCCTGGCTGCCTCCTCCCTTGTGCAACAAGCGCGGTGGGGTGTATGTCTGGAAGAGCAGCCCCACAGCGACAGCCTTCTGTGCAGAGGCAAGGGTCAGGAGTGGGAAAGACTGCTGATTACATGCCAGGCACCTGCGCTGAAAGCAAGGCTTTCTTGTGTGCAGGTGAATGTGCTGGTGGAGTTCCTGATTGAGAACTGCTGTGAACTCTTCTTTGGGGAGGAGATGGCTGGCCTTTGCAGTCCCTCAGCTGAGGAGTCTCCAGTTTCCATGGGCAGATCTACAGGTATGAGAAGGGACTGAGGGTCGTCACAAGCTCAGTCTTCTGGTCTCATTCCTTACCGTGTCTCTGGTAAGGCACCTAAGAAAAGGAGTGAGCTGCTGGGAGTGCCTGAGACCTGAG
>NW_027328560.1:0-5000 GCF_034638445.1 Ciconia boyciana
GGGGCCTCTCAAGGAAAATTTTTTAATGATGATCATTTAAATTGGACTCCACCATCAGAGGGCAATTTGTTAACGCCCATGGGTCAATGTAGCCACTGCAAGCTCAAAGAAAGCATGTGCAGTACTGGCTCCTGAGTAGATCAAAGCTCTTGATAGTTGTAGGAAGGTTTTATGTGGTAATAACAACTTTGAGTAGTTGTGAAAAAGTGTGGAGCGCTACTAGGACATAATCCATGCCCAATCAAAATGAAGATGAGAACAAAACCATAGCAGGCATGAATTGTGGCAGAGTAGTATTAGAAGAAAACCAGCCAACTATGCCATAAAGATGGAATACTAATAGGGCTGTATTAACTTATAGTAATTGCAGAAAGATCAAATTGTCATAACTAAACTATTCTTTCCTAGGTTACTAATGTGTCTGTGAAATAGACTTGGTAACAGCACTCAAAACTTGTGTTGTCAGTATCTTCTGTGTTGTCATTTCATTTTTCTCTGTGTTTGTCGGTGAGGTTTTTGCCTGTGTCGTCTCTTGTCGTGAGGGTTTTTTGGGTGTTGGTGCATTGTTGTGGTTGTTGAGCTTCTGTAATAAAACCCTTTTTTTCTGATGGTGGTGTCTGTTATCATTTGCCTTTTAAACAAAAGGTTTGTTAAACAAAAGGTTTAAATAGCAGCAGTAGAAAGTGGCATACTCCCTGGGAGTAACTACTAAAACTAATTTTCAAGTAAAATTAAATAAAATTACTCCCAGGGAGTGTGCCACTTTCTACTGCTGCACCAGTATATAGTATTTTTAATTTTTTTTTTTTCCCCCACTTACAATAAGACTACATCTACCTACCCCTAATCCCCCATCAAACCCCTCAACACCATCATCCTCCCTATCCTGTAACCAGTTCCTACACCTAATGCCAGACCACTCAGTAACAACTGCTACTTACACCAACCCCCCCCATCACTTATGCAAATGAGATGCAAAAACTTCTCCCCCAACCACCCTAGGGTCAATACCCCCCTAACAACTCCATCTACTAAGGTTACAGCCATCAGGGTTACTCATCACACATCAGAATCAGTACCATTAAGGATTACAGACCAGGATTAAGGTCATTACAGTCAGGGTCATCAAGGGTTAGGAGGTCATCACAGTCCCAAGGGCTAGAGATTAGGAGTTAGACTTAGGGCATGGCATTGGGGTCACACTTAGGGAATGGGAGAGTAGGGGTCAGGGTCAGGAGTTACAGTGTCAGATTAGGCTGTGGGTCATTAGGGTGTCAGGTTAGGGCCATTAGGGATTAGGAGCTCAGGTTAGAGATACAGGGTTGGAGTTAGGACCATTAGAGTTAGGGGGGTTGGGGTCATAGCAGTTAGAGTCATTACAGCCAGGAGTCAAGGATGGGGGTTAGGGCCATTAGAGCTAGGATTAGGGCCATTAGAGCCAGGGGGGTTAGGGGTGGGGGTTAGGGTTTAGCATTAGGGGTTTAGAGGGTCAGGGTTTAGGAGGTTAGGGCTTGCAGTTAGGGTTGTTGAGGTTAGGGTTGTGGGGGTTAGGGTGAGGGGGTTCGGGGTTGGGGTCAGGGTTGGGGTCAGGGTTGGGGTTGAGGTTAGGGAGTTGGGGTTAGGGGTTAGGGTTAGGGGTTAGGGTTAGGGCCATTAGGGTTAGGGTGAGGGTGAGGTGAGGGTGAGGTGAGGGTTACGGTGAGGTTAAAGTGAAAAAATTAAAGTAAAAATTAAAGTAAAAATTAAAAATTAAAGTAATTAAAATTAAAATTAAAAATTAAAATTAAAATTAAAATTAAAATTAAAAATTAAAATTAAAATTAAAAATTAAAATTAAAATTAAAATTAAAAATTAAAATTAAAATTAAAATTAAAATTAAAATTAAAATTAAAATTAAAATTAAAATTAAAATTAAAATTTAAAATTAAAATTAAAATTAAAATTAAAATTAAAATTAAAATTAAAATTAAAATTAAAATTAAAATTAAAATTAAAATTAAAATTAAAATTAAAATTAAAATTAAAATTAAAATTAAAATTAAAATTAAAATTAAAATTAAAATTAAAAAATTAAAATTAAAAAATTAAAATTAAAATTAAAATTAAAATTAAAATTAAAAATTAAAATTAAAATTAAAATTAAAATTAAAATTAAAATTAAAATTAAAATTAAAAATTAAAATTAAAATTAAAATTAAAAATTAAAATTAAAAAAATTAAAATTAAAATTAAAAATTAAAATTAAAATTAAAATTAAAATTAAAATTAAAATTAAAATTAAAATTAAAATTAAAATTAAAATTAAAAATTAAAATTAAAATTAAAATTAAAATTAAAATTAAAAATTAAAAATTAAAATTAAAATTAAAATTAAAATTAAAATTAAAATTAAAATTAAAATTAAAATTAAAAATTAAAATTAAAATTAAAATTAAAATTAAAATTAAAATTAAAATTAAAATTAAAAATTAAAATTAAAATTAAAATTAAAAATTAAAATTAAAATTAAAATTAAAATTAAAATTAAAATTAAAATTAAAATTAAAATTAAAATTAAAGAAATTAAAATTAAAATTAAAAATTAAAATTAAAATTAAAAATTAAAATTAAAATTAAAATTAAAATTAAAATTAAAATTAAAATTAAAATTAAAATTAAAATTAAAATTAAAATTAAAATTAAAATTAAAATTAAAATTAAAATTAAAATTAAAATTAAAATTAAAAAATTAAAATTAAAATTAAAATTAAAATTAAAATTAAAATTAAAATTAAAATTAAAATTAAAATTAAAATTAAAATTAAAATTAATAAAATTAAAATTAAAATTAAAATTAAAAATTAAAATTAAAATTAAAATTAAAATTAAAATTAAAATTAAAATTAAAATTAAAATTAAAATTAAAATTAAAATTAAAATTAAAATTAAAATTAAAATTAAAATTAAAATTAAAATTAAAATTAAAATTAAAATTAAAATTAAAATTAAAATTAAAATTAAAATTAAAATTAAAATTAAAATTAAAATTAAAATTAAAATTAAAAATTAAAATTAAAATTAAAATTAAAATTAAAATTAAAATTAAAATTAAAATTAAAATTAAAATTAAAATTAAAATTAAAAATTAAAATTAAAATTAAAATTAAAATTAAAATTAAAATTAAAATTAAAATTAAAATTAAAATTAAAATTAAAATTAAAATTAAAATTAAAATTAAAATTAAAATTAAAATTAAAAAATTAAAATTAAAATTAAAATTAAAAATTAAAATTAAAATTAAAATTAAAATTAAAATTAAAATTAAAATTAAAATTAAAATTAAAAATTAAAATTAAAATTAAAATTAAAATTAAAATTAAAAATTAAAATTAAAAAATTAAAATTAAAAATTAAAATTAAAATTAAAATTAAAATTAAAATTAAAAAATTAAAATTAAAATTAAAATTAAAATTAAAATTAAAATTAAAATTAAAATTAAAATTAAAATTAAAATTAAAAAATTAAAATTAAAAAATTAAAATTAAAATTAAAATTAAAATTAAAATTAAAATTAAAATTAAAATTAAAATTAAAATTAAAATTAAAATTAAAATTATTAAAATTAAAATTAAAATTAAAATTAAAATTAAAATTAAAATTAAAATTAAAATTAAAATTAAAATTAAAATTAAAATTAAAATTAAAATTAAAATTAAAAATTAAAATTAAAATTAAAATTAAAAAATTAAAATTAAAATTAAAATTAAAATTAAAATTAAAATTAAAATTAAAATTAAAATTAAAATTAAATTAAAATTAAAATTAAAATTAAAATTAAAATTAAAATTAAAATTAAAATTAAAATTAAAATTAAAATTAAAATTAAAATTAAAATTAAAATTAAAATTAAAATTAAAATTAAAATTAAAATTAAAATTAAAATTAAAATTAAAATTAAAATTAAAATTAAAATTAAAATTAAAATTAAAATTAAAATTAAAATTAAAATTAAAATTAAAATTAAAATTAAAAATTAAAATTAAAATTAAAATTAAAATTAAAATTAAAATTAAAATTAAAATTAAAATTAAAATTAAAAATTAAAATTAAAATTAAAATTAAAATTAAAATTAAAATTAAAATTAAAAATTAAAATTAAAATTAAAATTAAAATTAAAATTAAAATTAAAATTAAAATTAAAATTAAAATTAAAATTAAAATTAAAATTAAAATTAAAATTAAAATTAAAATTAAAATTAAAATTAAAATTAAAATTAAAATTAAAAAATTAAAAATTAAAATTAAAATTAAAATTAAAATTAAAATTAAAATTAAAATTAAAATTAAAATTAAAATTAAAATTAAAATTAAAAATTAAAATTAAAAATTAAAATTAAAATTAAAATTAAAATTAAAATTAAAATTAAAATTAAAATTAAAATTAAAATTAAAAATTAAAATTAAAATTAAAATTAAAAATTAAAATTAAAATTAAAATTAAAAAATTAAAATTAAAATTAAAATTAAAATTAAAATTAAAATTAAAATTAAAATTAAAATTAAAATTAAAATTAAAATTAAAATTAAAAATTAAAATTAAAATTAAAATTAAAATTAAAATTAAAATTAAAATTAAAATTAAAATTAAAAATTAAAATTAAAAATTAAAATTAAAATTAAAATTAAAATTAAAATTAAAATTAAAATTAAAATTAAAATTAAAATTAAAATTAAAATTAAAATTAAAATTAAAATTAAAATTAAAATTAAAATTAAAATTAAAATTAAAATTAAAATTAAAATTAAAATTAAAATTAAAAAATTAAAATTAAAATTAAAATTAAAAAATTAAAATTAAAAATTAAAATTAAAATTAAAATTAAAATTAAAATTAAAAATTAAAATTAAAATTAAAATTAAAATTAAAATTAAAATTAAAATTAAAATTAAAATTAAAATTAAAATTAAAATTAAAATTAAAATTAAAATTAAAATTAAAATTAAAATTAAAAAATTA
>NW_027328561.1:0-7000 GCF_034638445.1 Ciconia boyciana
TTGGAATCTGTGGACTGAATTCCCTTGCTTATGTCCCGACCCCCTCCCCCACCACCAACTTTCTACTCCAAATCGAGATTAAGAAAGCAAAGATTATGGTTCAGGATTGGATAAGATATCTGCTGGGACAAGAAAGATTTATTTTTTCTTCACGCACAGTATCTAGGTTTTTAGCCATCTCCAAGAACTGGCAATTGTTAATAGTTGGAATTGAGACTAAAGTAAAAGAAGGTTTGTGCTCCAAGGTTGTACAGAGAAGTTTTCAGGCAACTCTCTTCTCTGTTGCTCAAATATTCAGTAATGTCTCAACTGTCAAAGCTGGGCTCTTCGTTCTGACTAAGGATATTTATATGCATTATCTGCCTACCTTCATAACGGTCCAAGACTCTCTAACTCACTCTCACCACAGCCCATCTCCGAACTTCTAAACGTCCAGCGATTGCCCCCACGCGAAAGGTGCCAGGACGGAAAGCTGTTGCTGGGCCTCATTGGCCCTTGGAACCACATTCACTGCCCCACAACCACTGGGGCTCTGCCCTTGCTAGATTCCTACCGGCACAACACTGTCTGTCTCACTCTCGCCAGAGCCCAGCTGTGAAATTCTAAACATCCAGTGATTGCTCCCACGCGCAAGGGGCCAGGACGGAAAGCTGTTGCTGGGCCTCGTTGTCCCTTTGCAGCGCATTCACTTCACCACAAACACTGGGACTCTGCACTTGCCTAGCTTCCTATGGCTGCAACACTGTGTATCTCACTCTCACCACAGCCCATCTCCGAACTTCTAAACGTCCAGCGATTGCCCCCGCACGAAAGGTGACAGGACTGAAAGTGTTGCTGGGCTTCATTGGCCCTTGGAACCGCATTCACTCCCCACAGACACTGGGGTTCTGCAATTACCTAGCTTCATAAGGTGACGGACCGTAGGCTGTGGGGAGAGTGATACATACAGCGTTGCACATAGACAGTGTCACTGGACGTTTAGAATTTGGGAGCTGGGCTCTGGCGAGAGCGAGATACACAGTGTTGCACCCTTACGAATATAGGCAAGTGCTTAAGCCCTAGTGTTTGTGGAGCAGTGAATGCGGTTGAATTCACAGTGAATGCGGAGCAGTGAATGCTCTCAGTCCTGGCACCGTGTGTGTGGGAGCAATCGCTGGACGTTTGGAATTTGGCAGCTGGGCTCTCTGGAGCGAGATACACAGATTTGCACCTTGAGGATGCTAGGCCAGTGCAGAGCCCCAGTGTTTGCAGGGCATCGCATGCGGTTCCAAGACACAGTGAGGACCAGCACCAGCTCTCAGTCCTGTCACCTGCTTTGCATTGAACCCCGGGAATAAAGTAAACTTCAGCCAAGAAGTAAGAGTTTTCAATAATGATCATGCTATGTTTCATGCCACGAAATACTTAGATATCCAGGCTGCAACATAAATAGCGAGCAGCCCAAGAGCCCTTTGAGCTCTCCCGCACGGCAGCGGGCTGCACGCCAGGCTCTCCCTTGAGCAGGGACGCCTCTCAAGGTTAGTCCTCGAGGCTGAGAGATTCCTCGCCGTAACAGATCCTCGGTAAGTGACTAATAGCATGCTAAACTTTGAAATCTTAGCTAAGTGATATGAAGGATTGATTGCGCGCATATAATCCTTTAGACATAAACCCTTGACCAAGTCTGGGACTAGGACTGGATCTAGCCGCACCTAGACTCCTCTCTGAGAAGGAGTTTAGAAAGCAAGGGGATCTTTTCCGAACCTCATGGCTCAACGGGAGGGTCTCCCCGACAGTTTTGTCTGACCCTGTCCTCTATGCAGTAAATAATCCAGTGTACCTCGCCATCGAATCTTGTTAAAACGCTGTCGCGTTGAGCTTTGTTAACTCCCTATTCTGTATCAATATACTGTATTTTTACTTCTCTCTTGCGAGTGAAGTGCACGCTCACTCCATCCGTGACACACCTAAAGCGTTACTTTTATGCGTCCGAGTAGTGGATACCAGGTGTAAGAATACTGTGTAAACAAGGACAGGCACTTAGGCTTTCACTTGAACAGGACGCCGTGGTACTGTGACTACTTATGTAGAAGTCACAGACGTTGAATACGCTATTGAAATAGCTTCTGAAGCATTAGAATTTAAGGTACCTCTAGGACTCTTCGTAACGGTACCTTCAGTAGATCAAGAATATGAAAACAGAGATCCTGAAGTTTTGAAAAAACGCTCTAATAACAAACTTTACTTTCTATCGTCCCTTCCGATACTTGTTTCTTTATGAATTACTTGTGTGGATATCTGACTTTCTCAAGCTCTTCTTTTTCTTAAGTCTGCAACATTCCTATATGATTGTGCATCCTGAAGCGACTCTCTGATAGACTTGGGGAAAAAACCAGAAAGTTAAGAAAATGTATTGGGCTGGCTTGTTCCCCAGAAAATACTCTTAGACTTCCCGGAGAACCAGAAATGGCCTTCTAGAGAGAAAGTACTGCTCCTCCCTGTTGCTAAGGTGGCAGCAGCATGGATAAAGCAGCCAAAAAATTCTTCACGGCGAGAAAAGCAAAGGCAAAACCATTTTTACCTTGGTACAAGCAGTAGTAACTACCTTCTCTGCACTGCTAATTGCATAGCAATTACAATTGCTGATGCAGGAGAAAAACAGCGGTACGGTTGCTGCTTTTACACAGCACTTTTCGTTAGAAATTCAGCTAATCCACAGATTAACACACAAGCCACATAAAGGCAGAATCAAAATTCTTGGAGCTCTACCAAGGTTAGATTAAGTAACCATATCATTCTCTATATCTGACAAAAACCAAGATCTTCGGTGGTAAAAGTAAAATCTTGACTGAGAAAGCCAGAGCAAATACAACTGTACGAGGTTTCTTTGCTCGCACTTCCACTTCCATCTTAGTCACATCCTCACGTCAGACAAGAAGGGCCTTCGTAAGCCTTCCGCCTTCGTAAGCCTTCCGCCTTCGCAAGCCTTCCGCCTTCGTAAGCCAGTTTTGTTTTCTTGCCTACTCATTTCCTAACATAAGCGTCTCTGAAGTTTGATGAGCATTTACTCTTAATTCCGGGAAGCTTAGCAGAGACTGAGTTATCTTCCACAAAAGTATTAACTTCATCTCCTGTGTTTCTGACATGAGGACGAAGACCTCATTCAAGGCATTGAGGCATTTACGCTGCCCCTTCAGCAGCTGAATGTTCTTTGTAAGGGCGCGTGTATAACCAAAAGATTGCAAGTGCCACCTGCAAAGGATATGGTACACTTTTTCCTCAGGAAAAACATGCAGCCTTTTTTACAATCTCCTGCAAGTTTTCTGCAAAAAGAGAAGCCATTCCATCCCTTGGGTGAAGAGGGTTAACCACTTCATGCTAATTCTGATCATACAGAATGAATAATCCAGAGCCATCAGATATAAGACTAGCAAGTGTCAGGCTGCCTTCCAAGGAAAAGGATATGGAGAAAAGAAGTACTCCTTGGCCACTTTTGCCAGTGTATTATGGGACTTGGTTTACTTTCTGTGTGAACATGCATTGCTTCTGCCTAGTTACTAATGAGTGAGACAAATATTTCTCATGTCTAATATTTCTGCTATTTATTTCCATTCCTCAAAGAACAGATATGTCCAACTGGACTTCCACGCATCCTCTGCAATCTCCGAAAATACTCTCTGTATCCAGTGAGGGAGAAGAGCGTTGAGAAACGTAACTTCAGAAGAATTAAATTTGATTTACCTGAGGAGACTTTCATTCAACTGCCTCGATGGGAACCTTGTATATTTATCAGATAAAGCCTGATTTCACTACAATCTGTTTTTCCATCACTTCTGAAAAAGAGAAGGAATGAGGCATTGTCCTTGAAAGCCAAGCAAAAAATTCCCTAGTATAGCTGTTCTGAAAAAACTCCATATCCAGGGAAAACAAAATATATTTAGCAGTTTCTTCTTCATCTAGTCAAAGAAAAAATTTTCTCTGTGGAAGAGATGGTCAATCTCTCATTTATACCATCTGGAGACAAGTCCTGGGAATTCTTCCTGATGGCTGGCACTAAGGCCAAACTCAGGACAAAGACGTGGTCTTTTGGAGACCTGATTGTAAAGGCTGACATAAGGGAGTGAGACTTTCATTTGCTTCTGTGTGCTATCACTTAACATGAAGGGATTACAAAATTTGGTATGATCGGAAATGACGGATCCCAATGCAACGCTAGGTATTCTCCATTATCGTTCAGTTTAATAAATAGCAACTTTAGATTTGGCTAAGCACAACTGCCTGTATCAGCAATTATAAGAAAATATAAACAGGAATAAAGGAGGTATTTTACAATGTGGGTGTCCGTATCTGGTGGTGAAGTCAAGAAACCTGTAAAGTTATTTGATTCCCAAAGTTTGTAGCTTACTCTTTTCGTACTTGAGAATTTCTGTATCTTAGTGATTGTCAAAGGCATGAAGCAAATTATTTAAGGCAAGGTTTTCTTGAGCTTAGCCTCATTTTGTCATTCTCCAGCATGACTGTCTCCCCCTCCCCCCCTTATAATCTGTAGATGATTATAAAATTAAATAATTTGCATTTGAGAGATGACTGGGCAATCAGAATCGTCCAATTACACACAGAGCCTATAATATACTTCCGCTTATATGTAATTATATATCTGTGACTGTGTATACATACAACTATGCACTTTATACACAAAAACCCCAGTGTACCGCCTGATGTGTGTTTCTTCTAGCCTGCAAGACAAAAGATTACTGAGTACAGCCGAAAAGGTTACCTGGATCTGGGCTCTGTTTCCAGCTGTTATATTAGATACTGTCCAGCATGCTTCCGTTTTGATAGATTCTTGTGGGCTGCTTAGCAAGCGCAGTAAACTCTGCAGGGCTGGAGAATTCAGAATTACCTGAATACAAAAGAAACAAACAAACAAACCACACCTTAGTAGAGGAAATTTAGGATAAAGAATCACAGGAACAAGGAACACAATGTCTTCAAAATCTAAAAAGCATATCCCATCAGATGATCCCAAAAAGTTTAAAAAAAACCAAACCAACCAACCAACCATAAACAAAACAAAAAATCAGCAAGAACTAAGAAACAAATGTTTGCAGGAAAGCTAATGAACAAAACAACTGAGTAATTCAGGTAAGAGATCATGCCTTCGTTATGATTTCAGTGTGCCCTGAGCGTAAGAAGATACTAAAAGCCCATTATGGCCAAACAAAAATAGGGTGACAGTATTTTCCTGTCGTCTTGTTTTCTGTCTTTTTGTATACTTGGAAGCTCCAACTACTTCTGTTTTCTGCATCATCTGGCCCAGTGGGGCAGACTGTTGCCAGTGTTGTGTCCAGTGACATTACGAATGGGCAATTCTTATTAAAAAAAAAATTGTAAACATTTTTACAGAGCAGAAAAGTTGCAGGAAAACCTGCATTTCCAAAATCAAAATTTTAAGTGCCCAAAGTACAAGAGAAAATGCCCCAGAACAGGGATGTTACAAGACAGAATACTTGATTATGGCATGCGTGATAGTGAAGGGCTTTTTGGCCCCCTGAAAGGCCATAACAAAATTTAATGGCTGAAAAATGAAAGGCTGCCTTTTTTTTTTTTTCAAAAATTAAATTCCAACTTCTTACAAGCTAGTCAAAACTTGGAAAAGCCTACAGAGAAGCATGGTAGTTCTGTAGTTTTGCTTTGTATGGCGAAAGCAGGCAGCTTAGGAAGACAGTGTGGAACAGAATTTTATGAGAAATTCTTCAGTCTGTTTGTGGCGGTCAAAGGATGAGAGATTCAAGCTGAATCACTGTGATGACGTCTGATCTTGGAATCTGTGGACTGAATTCCCTTGCTTATGTCCCGACCCCCTCCCCCACCACCAACTTTCTACTCCAAATCGAGATTAAGAAAGCAAAGATTATGGTTCAGGATTGGATAAGATATCTGCTGGGACAAGAAAGATTTATTTTTTTCTTCACGCACAGTATCTAGGTTTTTAGCCATCTCCAAGAACTGGCAATTGTTAATAGTTGGAATTGAGACTAAAGTAAAAGAAGGTTTGTGCTCCAAGGTTGTACAGAGAAGTTTTCAGGCAACTCTCTTCTCTGTTGCTCAAATATTCAGTAATGTCTCAACTGTCAAAGCTGGGCTCTTCGTTCTGACTAAGGATATTTATATGCATTATCTGCCTACCTTCATAACGGTCCAAGACTCTCTAACTCACTCTCACCACAGCCCATCTCCGAACTTCTAAACGTCCAGCGATTGCCCCCACGCGAAAGGTGCCAGGACGGAAAGCTGTTGCTGGGCCTCATTGGCCCTTGGAACCACATTCACTTCCCCACAACCACTGGGGCTCTGCCCTTGCTAGATTCCTACCGGCACAACACTGTCTGTCTCACTTCGAGGACCAGGCAACACCTTTCATTCCAGGCACCTTTCATGCGGAAGCAATAGCTGGACTTTTGGTGTTTTGTAGCTAGGCTGTGCTGAGAGAGAACTTCACAGTGATAAACAGGAAGATAAACAAGTGCAGAACCGCCGCGTTAGTGCAGCACTGAATGTGATTGTGAGGGACAGCGAGGACGAGGAAACAGCTTTTATGCCTGGCACTGTGTGTGTGGGAGCAATCCCCGGACATCTGGAATTTCGCAGCAGGGCTCTGGCAAGATGGAGATAGGTACAGAGATCTGCACCCTTAGGAACATAAACAAGTGTAGAGACGCCTCGTCAGTGCAGCACTGAATGTGACTGCGAGGGACAGTGAGGACCAGGCAACACCTTTCATTCCAGGCACCTTTCATGTGGGAGCAATAGCTGGACGTTTGGAGTTTCACAGATAGGCTCTGGCGAGAGAGATCTACACAGTGATAAACAGGAAGATAAACAAGTGCAGAGCCGCCGCGTTAGTGCAGCACTGAATGTGATTGCGAGGGACAGCGAGGACGAGGCAACAGCTTTCATGCCTGGCACCGTGTCTGTGGGAGCAATCCCTGGACATCGGGAATTTCGCATCTAGGCTCTG
>NW_027328562.1:0-7000 GCF_034638445.1 Ciconia boyciana
TGGAGTGTCCGCAGTGGGAGGGAGCGGTGGTTTGTGTGGCTGTGGAATGGGTTCAAGATTTAAATATGTCCAGCGTGGTACGCCAGGTTCCTTTTTCCTTGCAGGTTGTATTTAGAGCTTAAACAGTGGCTTTTTTAAAGAAAAAACATCAAGCAGATAAACAAAAAACCCTCTAGGCGACTTCTACCCCCAGCTGGGTTGTTTTTCCCCAGGCCTGGCCACTCTGCAAGGCGATGCTTGTCACCAATATTAGGCTGCAGGATTGGGCCCAGGGCAGGGCTTTTGCAGGCAGCACATTTCTGGAGGCTCCTGGTAATGCCTGTCCTGGGGACTGCTCAAGAAATGGGGCAGTTGCCCATCATTGCTAGTTCTGGTCTCTCCCCATCACTCTCTGTCTGGCTCCCTGCCCCCATCTTTTCATTCCTCCCTCTCTGTCTTTAGCCCATCACTATTTTTTCCTTTCTCTTTCTTTCTCTGACTCCCTGTCTCTATTTTATCATTCCTCCCTGCCTGTTCTATAGCCTGCTGTGATTTTTTCTTTCTCTACATCTCTCTCTCCTGCTCCATGTCCTTCTCTTTTTTCTATCACCATCTCCTGCTTCCTGGCCTTATTTTTCCTCTCTGCCCTGCAGCCTGTCCCCTCTTTCCTGCCTGCATCCCCTGCTCAGCTGGCTGTGCCTTCTCTCTTCTCTCTGGGCCTCCCTCCTGCTCCCCATCCCCTTTTGCTCTTCCTCCGTCTCCATCCTGGAGGCCATCGCTGTTCTGTCCTTCTCCGCCTCCTTGTCCCCATCCACATCCCTCTGTTTCTCAGTCTCTCTGCATTGCTTCCCGCCCTTCTCTTGCTCTCCCACTCTCTGCCCCTGCCTCTCCCTGTCTCTCTCCCCTCCCTTTTCCCTCTCACCCTTTCCCCTCTCTCCCTCTGTCCTGCTCCCTGTCCCACTGCTCTGTCACTCCGCTCTCCCGATGCCTTTTATGTCTCTCTGCCCCCTGCCCCGCTCCCTCACCCCGCCTGTGTTGCTCCGTCCCTCTGGCCTCCTTCCTGCCCTTCTTCTCCTCTCTCTGTCCCTCTGTCCTGCTGCTTAGCACGAGTTTTCTTCCTGCACCCCGCTGTCCCCTTCCCCTCCATCCCTTTCCCGCTCTATCCCTCTGCCCGCTCCTCACCAGTACTTTTCCTTCCTCCACTCCCTGACCAGCTCTGCCCCATTCTCCCTGTCCCTCTGTCCATCTGCCGTCCCTCTGCGGCCACCTCCCCGCCCTGTCCCACCCCTCTCTGATGCTCTGCCCCTCTCCCCTCCTCCTCCCTGCTCCTCTGGAGCTCCGGGCCGGGGCCGGGGCAGCCCCGGGGAGGCGGCCATGGGCCTGTGGGGGCGGGGCCGGGCTGGGGACGGTGTCCCCGCAGGGTCAGACAGCAGGAAGGTGTGCCCCAGGGCATGGCGGGAGCTGTAGTCCTGGGCAGGGGGCGGCCAGGCGGCCATGTTGGTTCCCAGGGCATGGCGGGAGTTGTAGTCCTGGGGCAGGGGGCTGCCAGGCGGCCATGTTTGTTCCCAGGGCATGGCGGGAGCTGTAGTCCTGGGGCAGGGGGCTGCCAGGCGGCCATGTTGGTGTTGCGAGGTGGAGTCTCTGCTCCAGCAGCCGCCCAGCTGAGGTGAGGGCTGGGGCTTCCCATGAGGTGAGCAAGGCCCTTGGGCGAGCGTGGGAGAGGCCTCCTGCCTGCTGGCTGCCCGGGTGTGGTGGTGGTGAGACCTAAGCTGGAGGTGGGCCCAGCTGGGGCAGCCCCAGGAGTGACCCGAGGGCTGGGGAGGGGAAGGAGATGGGGACAGACCCCCCTGGGCACAGGCACCGGGCACCCCGACTCCCAGAGCCTCCCTGCGCCACTCTGACCCCGCTCAGCCCCTGCAGCCCCGGCCCCAGCCCCTCCCCTGAGGCCTGTCCCGCAGCCCCAGGCCGCCCCACGGCCTGTCCTGGCAGCAGCGAGCTGGGCCTCGGGCACGCTGGATCCTGCGTTAACACGGGTGCTGTCAGCGTCAGCATGGGGAAGGAGCGGTGTCTGCAGGAGCTCCTGCAGCAGGAGGGGCTCCAGCCTGGGGCTGGCTGTGGTGGTCACAGTTCTTTCCATCTCCCAGAGGCTGTGCTGAGGGCTCGCTTGTCCCTTCATCCCCTGGCGATGTCGTTGGCTGCATCTGGCTGTCCTGGTGTCAGCTGGGATAGCATTCTTTTTTATCCTAGTAGCTGGTATAGTGCTGTGTGTTGGATTTAGGATGATAAGAATGCTGATAACACACTGATGTTTTAGTTGTTGCTAAGTAGTGCTTACACTAAGCCGAGGACTTTTCAGCTTTTCATACTGCCCTGTCAGCGAGGAGGCTGGAGGTGCACAAGAAGCTGGGAGGGGGCACAGCCAGGACAGCTGACCCAAACTGGCCAAAGTGATATTCCATACCATGTGACGTCATGCTCAGTATATAAATTGGGGGAAAGCTGTCTGGGGGGCCACTGCACAGGAGCTGGCTGGGCGTTGGTTGGCAGGTGGTGAGTATTTGCATTGTGCATCGCTTATTTTGTATAGTCCTTTATCCTCCCCCTCGCCCCTTACTTTTCTGTCCTATGAAACTGTCTTTATCTCAACTTACAAATCTTACTTTTTTTCCCCCGATTCTCTCCCCCATCCCACTGAGGGGGAAGGGAGTGAGCGAATGGCTGTGTGGTGTTTAGCTGCCTGACAGGTTAAACCATGACACTGGTTCAGGCTGAAGTTGAAGAGATCAGAAAAAGGTGAAGTGGCTGGAAAAGGACATGAAGGGGATCCAGCTGGAAGCTGCCCCCAGCTGCAGACAAGAGACAGACAGCCTCTCTGGGTGAGGAGGAGTCCCTCTGAGTGGTCCTCAGCAGACCAGATCACCAACATGCACCGCAGGGTCTGTATGCATAACCAAAAGTACGGTACGGCCATGTAGTGTGTGTGTCTGTGTGCGTGTGTGAGGCTGTGTATCTAGGAAGCCTCATATTGTAAGAGCTGAGAGGGGCAGAGACAGAAGTGTCTGGACTGTAAAATTCTCCTGGCAGCACCCAGAGCAGGAACTATGGTGATTCCTGGGCCCTTGGGGCTGTGTCGCCCCTATTCTGCGTTCAGGTCCCTCCTTGTGCCTGTGCCCCCCTGCTTTTCCCTCACGGGTGTCACTATTTTGCTTCCCTGTACCTCTCGTCTTCTGTCTCTTCTTGCGTCCTGCTCCCTGTTCCTCCCTCTCTAGTTTCCAAGCCCCTCTCTTTCTCTGTCGTTCTACCCACCCCTTTGTTTTTTCTTGCTCTCCCTCTGTCCTGCTCCCTGCCCCTCTTTTTTTCCTCCTCTGTCTCTGTCCTGCAGCCCGTTGCTTTTTTTCCATTCTCTGCTCTTTGTCCTGATCTGCATCAATCCCTGTTTTTCACAGTCTCTCTGGTTTCTTCCCTGTCCTGCTTTTTGTCTCTCTGCCTCTATGTCCCAGTCCCTGTCCCTGTCTTTCTCTATCCCTCCTTCCTTCTTCCTCTCCTTACCCCCTTCTCTATCCCTCTCTGCTGCTCCCCAACCCTACTTTTTCTTCCTCTGTCTCTCTGCAAGACTGCTTCTCCCTGTTTTTCTGGATTTCTCCATCTCCCTGGCCTTTTCCCTGCACCTTTGTCTCTCAGCTCCTCAGGCTTTTCTCTTATCTTGTGTTTCTCTTTCTGGTCCTTCTCCCCATCACCTTAACCTGAATGAGCAGGTGTCCCTGTGCTCTGGTATTTACCTGTGTCATGGTTTAACCTGGCAGGCAGCTAAACACCACACAGCCGTTCGATCACTCTCCCACAGTGGGATGGGGGAGAGAACCGAAAAAAGGTAAAACTCGTGGGTTGAGTTAAAACCAATTTAATAGGAGAGAAAAGGAAGGGAAAATAATCATAATGATAAAAGAAAATACAAATCAAGTCATGCACAATGCAGTTGCTCACCACCCGCTGACCGATGCCCAGCCAGTTCCTGAGCAGCAGCACTGCCCCCCTGGCCAATCTCCCCAGTTTTCTGTTCAGCATGACGTCACATGGTATGGAATATCCCTGTGGCCAGTTTGGGTCAGCTGTCCTGGCTGTGCCCCCTCCCAGCTTCTTGTGCACCTCCATCCTCCTCGCTGACAGGGCAGTATGAGAAGCTGAAAAGTCCTTGGCTTAGTGTAAGCACTGCTCAGCAACAACTAAAACATCAGTGTGTTATCAGCATTCTTGTCATCCTAAATCCAAAGCACAGCACTATACCAGCTACTAGGATAAAGATTAACGCTGTCCTAGCTGAAACCAGGACAAGCTAGCATTGCTCTAGGGAAGATCTGTGTCTTTAGGGCAGGGATCATCTGGGAGCCGATCTCCTTATGTAGACGGCGGAGGTAAGCATAGTTAAAGCAGAGGTTATTCTCAGCAGGTGCTGTGTGCATCGTGTGGAAAGAGCAGGCTGTGGGCCTCATTTTGAAGGAAGATTTCTGGTTCTGCACTTACTGCTCCTAGGGAGGCTGCAGAGGAGTGGTGTTGGGGTCTGCAGAGGCAGGTGGGACCCGCTGTGATTCCTCGTCAATGTGAACTGGACTTACCTTAATGGTCTTGAATGAAACCGCACTGACTGCATATGGTTTTCTTCCCCAGCTCCAGTTCCAGCCTACGTGCTTTGTGCTCACAAACAAGACCCAGATGTCAGTGGCTGCCAGTCAGCGGAGGGCATCACTTACTCAGGTAGCGGTGCAGTTGGTCTGTGATCAGGGCTGTGTACTTGGATGCTGGGGCTTTCATGAACGTTCTCTGGTCTTGCCACTTCAAAGCCCTTCTTTTTTCTGGAAATTTTTAAGATGGTATTTCTTATTCTGTGGTTCAGACTGGAGCTGGACTGAATGTTGGATGGCTGCTATAATGGACTCCGTAAAACGTGAGAGAGAACTCTGCTTTTTTTGTTGTTGTTTTCTAACACTGTCTGAACTTTGGTAAGCAAGAGGAAGAGTGGCTGCAAGACCCTGTTCTTTGAGACTAACGCATTCCTGTAGCGTGCCCGTCTTTGTATGGTGAAGTTTTCCAACCTGCAGTATGGTTTTGCTGGGCTTTGAGGCTGTATTGGAGTAGCAGAGGGAAGAAGTGTTGTCGCTAAAGGTAATGAAGCTGTAGCAAAGCAAGCAGGAAAAGCTAGTTTCTTCCTAGAACGATGCCTGACAAAAATACTAACAAGTCAAGGCACTTGCAACTGGCTTTTTTATGCAGTCTTCATACGGAGCTTTTGCTATGGCTTGGTTTCTGGGCAGCAAGACAGCAGTGAGGAAAGAAAACTGGGGCTTGTCTAAATGGCTTCTTTGCCGTAGGCAGGGTTCAAGCCTTTGCGCAAGAACAGGTCTTTACTACAGTTTACAAACACAGAAAATGAGCTGTCTGTAAGGAAAGTTTCAGCAGAAGCAAGTCTCAGTTTGCTAAATTGGGTCCTCTGCATGTGATGCAACTAAGAGATGACTTGGCAGTGTTTACATCCCAAGTGCGTGCTGGTGTGTTAACGCGGGCCATCGAGATCTTTTCAGGAGTACTGCTGGACTGCAGGTCGCGTGCCTGAGTGGTCCCGAGTGCCAGGATGAGCCATCTCCTGCCGACAGTTGTATCCCCTGGAGGTACATTTCAGTTGGACTCCTTCTTTTCTCAGCTAAGTCTATCTGACTGTTACAGACTTGAGCCCCTTGGGATCGTGACGTTGTAGTTGGAGTGCTCAAGTGGCAATGTTTGGTTTGCCGTTGCTTTGCCAAGGCAAAGCCCCTTGCAGGATAATGCTCCCACAACAAGCCTGGGACTGCAGTCTTCTCAGTAGTCTTCTGTAGCCTTCCTGCTGCCAGGGTGCTGATGGTGTTTCATCAGAAGTAAAATTCACCTTAATCCTGGGATGTGTTTCCTGCCCTCTCTGAGGAATCCCTGGTCATTCATGAACTGGTCATGCTCTACCTTCAACCTTGGCAGGTTACTTTTCCGTCATTCCCATCTTCTTCTGAAGGAATCATCACAGTTGTTATAATCATGAAAAAGCTGGGTTTTTTTTCCTTCTACAACTATTACTTTATATAAAAGCCTCTTCATTTCCCTGTTCTGTGTTGGTAGCTCTGAGCATTGAATGTGGTCTCCCTGATTCTCGTGAACGCCGAAGCAATGTTCTGAAGGAGGCCTTATTAGGGATTTCTTCAACGGTGTTAAAATAAAAGCTGCTTGCTCTGCTTTAAATTGGGGTGATGGAAGAGGCCGCTCTGGTTTTGGAGTCCTTTTTTCTCTTCAATTCTTAGATTGGCAGAGGAAACTTCTGTTGGGCTTTCTCTTTGCGTACATCCTGGTGCTTCTCTTGCCAGCTTTCTTTGCCAAACATGGGCTATTGCTTCAAACTTCCATCAGAGGTGGATGCCTGTCACACGACAAGGGTTCTTTGGGTATCAGACGATAAAACAGCAGCGGTCTCTGGGTCCCATCTCATCAACCTTATTACAATCATATAAGTTGATATAATCAATATAATTAAACCTGAGTGGAGCGCAAGCAATCTAAGCATGAGTGCAAGAGAAAAGGGGAAAGCTCACTTTCTGTGTAGGCAAGGTACAACACTGTTAACGATGAATCTCACCTGCTGATGAGCAACAGTGAGGGAAATTGTCAACCTGTCATGTTCTCCGTCACAATGTAAGAACATCTCCTTCGCCAGGCAGCACCCCTGGACCAGCCAACGAGAGCTACCCCGAGTTAGCGTTGGGGCGCCTTATTTATGGGATTGCACCTTCTCTGTTGAGTCATATGACTGACAGATTGACGTAGACACGTCCTTTACGTACAAAGCTGGACGTGTCTCAAAAGGGTTGGTGATCCGCAAGTAGTTATATGCGGTTGGTCACAGGTTTCTGTGTGTGAGTGGGTCCGTGCAGCTGTGTGAGCAGTGCAAGCACGCTCTGTAAGCGCTTTCCACTGTCCCACGCCATACCCAAGGTCAGGAGCGTCT
>NW_027328563.1:0-6738 GCF_034638445.1 Ciconia boyciana
GGCCTGGCCTGGCCTGGCCTGGCCTGGCTGGCCTGGCCTGGCCTGGCCTGACACCAGCACAGCACAGCACAGCCTGGCACAGCACAGCACAGCACAGCACAGCACAGCACAGCACAGCACAGCACAGCACAGCACAGCACAGCACAGCACAGCACAGCACAGCACAGCACAGCACAGCCTGGCACAGCACAGCACAGCACAGCACAGCACAGCACAGCACAGCACAGCACAGCACAGCACAGCACAGCACAGCACAGCACAGCACAGCTGGCACTGGCACAGCACAGCACAGCACAGCACAGCACAGCACAGCACAGCACAGCACAGCACAGCACAGCACAGCACAGCACAGCACAGCACAGCACAGCACAGCACAGCACAGCACAGCACAGCACAGCACAGCACAGCACAGCACAGCACAGCACAGCACAGCACAGCACAGCACAGCACAGCACAGCACAGCACAGCACAGCACAGCACAGCACAGCACAGCACAGCACAGCACAGCACAGCACAGCACAGCACAGCACAGCACAGCACAGCACAGCACAGCACAGCACAGCACAGCACAGCACAGCACAGCACAGCACAGCACAGCACAGCACAGCACAGCTGGCACAGCACAGCACAGCACAGCACAGCACAGCACAGCACAGCACAGCACAGCACAGCACAGCACAGCACAGCACAGCACAGCACAGCACAGCACAACTGGCACACACAGCACAGCACAGCACAGCACAGCACAGCACAGCACAGCACAGCACAGCACAGCACAGCACAGCACAGCACAGCACAGCACAGCACAGCACAGCACAGCACAGCACAGCACAGCACAGCACAGCACAGCACAGCACAGCACAGCACAGCACAGCACAGCACAGCACAGCACAGCACAGCACAGCACAGCACAGCACAGCACAGCACAGCACAGCACAACGCCTGGCACTGGCCTGGCCTGGCCTGGCACAGCACAGCACAGCACAGCACAGCACAGCACAGCCTGGCCTGGCACAGCACAGCACAGCACAGCACAGCACAGCACAGCACAGCACAGCACTGGCACAGCACAGCACAGCACAGCACAGCACAGCACAGCACAGCACAGCACAGCACAGCACAGCACAGCACAGCACAGCACAGCACAGCACAGCACAGCACAGCACAGCACAGCACAGCACAGCACAGCACAGCACAGCACAGCACAGCACAGCACAGCACAGCACAGCACAGCACAGCACAGCACAGCACAGCACAGCACAGCACAGCACAGCACAGCACAGCACAGCACAGCACAGCACAGCACAGCACAGCACAGCACAGCACAGCACAGCACAGCACAGCACAGCACAGCACAGCACAGCACAGCACAGCACAGCACAGCACAGCACAGCACAGCACAGCACAGCACAGCACAGCACAGCACAGCACAGCACAGCACAGCACAGCACAGCACAGCACAGCACAGCACAGCACAGCACAGCACAGCACAGCACAGCACAGCACAGCACAGCACAGCACAGCACAGCACAGCACAGCACAGCACAGCACAGCACAGCACAGCACTGGCACAGCACAGCACAGCACAGCACAGCACAGCACAGCACAGCACAGCACAGCACAGCACAGCACAGCACAGCACAGCACAGCACAGCACAGCACAGCACAGCACAGCACAGCACAGCACAGCACAGCACAGCACAGCACAGCACAGCACAGCACAGCACAGCACAGCACAGCACAGCACAGCACAGCACAGCACAGCACAGCACAGCACAGCACAGCACAACCTGGCACAGCACAGCACAGCACAGCACAGCACAGCACAGCACAGCACAGCACAGCACAGCACAGCACAGCACAGCACAGCACAGCACAGCACAGCACAGCACAGCACAACTGGCCTGGCACAGCACAGCACAGCACAGCACAGCACAGCACAGCACAGCCTGGCACAGCACAGCACAGCACAGCACAGCACAGCACAGCACAGCACAGCACAGCACAGCACAGCACAGCACAGCACAGCACAGCACAGCACAGCACAGCACAGCACAGCACAGCACAGCACAGCACAGCACAGCACAGCACAGCACAGCACAGCACAGCACAGCACAGCACAGCACAGCACAGCACAGCACAGCACAGCACAGCACAGCACAGCACAGCACAGCACAGCACAGCACAGCACAGCACAGCACAGCACAGCACAGCACAGCACAGCACAGCACAGCACAGCACAGCACAGCACAGCACAGCACAGCACAGCACAGCACAGCACAGCACAGCACAGCACAGCACAGCACAGCACAGCACAGCACAGCACAGCACAGCACAGCACAGCACAGCACAGCACAGCACAGCACAGCACAGCACAGCACAGCACAGCACAGCACAGCACAGCACAGCACAGCACAGCACAGCACAGCACAGCACAGCACAGCACAGCACAGCACAGCACAGCACAGCACAGCACAGCACAGCACAGCACAGCACAGCACAGCACAGCACAGCACAGCACAGCACAGCACAGCACAGCACAGCACAGCACAGCACAGCACAGCACAGCACAGCACAGCACAGCACAGCACAGCACAGCACAGCACAGCACAGCACAGCACAGCACAGCACAGCACAGCACAGCACAGCACAGCACAGCACAGCACAGCACAGCACAGCACAGCACAGCACAGCACTGGCACAGCACAGCACAGCACAGCACAGCACAGCACAGCACAGCACAGCACAACTGGCCTGGCCTGGCCTGGCCTGGCCTGGCCTGGCCTGGCACAGCACAGCACAGCACAGCACAGCACAGCACAGCACAGCACAGCACAGCACAGCACAGCACAGCACAGCACAGCACAGCACAGCACAGCACAGCACAGCACAGCACAGCACAGCACAGCACAGCACAGCACAGCACAGCACAGCACAGCACAGCACAGCACAGCACAGCACAGCACAGCACAGCACAGCACAGCACAGCACAGCACAGCACAGCACAGCACAGCACAGCACAGCACAGCACAGCACAGCACAGCACAGCACAGCACAGCACAGCACAGCACAGCACAGCACAGCACAGCACAGCACAGCACAGCACAGCACAGCACAGCACAGCACAGCACAGCACAGCACAGCACAGCACAGCACAGCACAGCACAGCACAGCACAGCACAGCACAGCACAGCACAGCACAGCACAGCACAGCACAGCACAGCACAGCACAGCACAGCACAGCACAGCACAGCACAGCACAGCACAGCACAGCACAGCACAGCACAGCACAGCACAGCACAGCACAGCACAGCACAGCACAGCACAGCACAGCACAGCACAGCACAGCACAGCACAGCACAGCACAGCACAGCACAGCACAGCACAGCACAGCACAGCACAGCACAGCACAGCACAGCACAGCACAGCACAGCACAGCACAGCACAGCACAGCACAGCACAGCACAGCACAGCACAGCACAGCACAGCACAGCACAGCACAGCACAGCACAGCACAGCACAGCACAGCACAGCACAGCACAGCACAGCACAGCACAGCACAGCACAGCACAGCACAGCACAGCACAGCACAGCACAGCACAGCACAGCACAGCACAGCACAGCACAGCACAGCACAGCACAGCACAGCACAGCACAGCACAGCACAGCACAGCACAGCACAGCACAGCACAGCACAGCACAGCACAGCACAGCACAGCACAGCACAGCACAGCACAGCACAGCACAGCACAGCACAGCACAGCACAGCACAGCACAGCACAGCACAGCACAGCACAGCACAGCACAGCACAGCACAGCACAGCACAGCACAGCACAGCACAGCACAGCACAGCACAGCACAGCACAGCACAGCACAGCACAGCACAGCACAGCACAGCACAGCACAGCACAGCACTGGCACAGCACAGCACAGCACAGCACAGCACAGCACAGCACAGCACAGCACAGCACAGCACAGCACAGCACAGCACAGCACAGCACAGCACAGCACAGCACAGCACAGCACAGCACAGCACAGCACAGCACAGCACAGCACAGCACAGCACAGCACAGCACAGCACAGCACAGCACAGCACAGCACAGCACAGCACAGCACAGCACAGCACAGCACAGCACAGCACAGCACAGCACAGCACAGCACAGCACAGCACAGCACAGCACAGCACAGCACAGCACAGCACAGCACAGCACAGCACAGCACAGCACAGCACAGCACAGCACAGCACAGCACAGCACAGCACAGCACAGCACAGCACAGCACAGCACAGCACAGCACAGCACAGCACAGCACAGCACAGCACAGCACAGCACAGCACAGCACAGCACAGCACAGCACAGCACAGCACAGCACAGCACAGCACAGCACAGCACAGCACAGCACAGCACAGCACAGCACAGCACAGCACAGCACAGCACAGCACAGCACAGCACAGCACAGCACAGCACAGCACAGCACAGCACAGCACAGCACAGCACAGCACAGCACAGCACAGCACAGCACAGCACAGCACAGCACAGCACAGCACAACAGCACAGCACAGCACAGCACAGCACAGCACAGCACAACCTGGCACAGCACAGCACAGCACAGCACAGCACAGCCTGGCACTGGCACTGGCCTGGCCTGGCCTGGCACAGCCTGGCCTGGCACTGGCCTGGCCTGGCCTGGCACAGCACCTGGCCTGGCACAGCACAAGCCTGGCCTGGCCTGGCCTGGCCTGGCCTGGCACAACTGGCCTGGCCTGGCCTGGCCTGGCCTGGCCTGGCCTGGCCTGGCCTGGCCTCCCTGGCCAACACAGCACAACCTGGCCAGCCTAACCCTGCCCCAGCCTAGCACAACCTAACCTGGCCTAACCGCCTAACCCCAACCTGGCCTAACCCTAATGACCTAACCTAACTGACCCTCCCTAACCCCGGGCCCTAATGGCCTAGGCCTAATGGCCTAACCTAACCAACCCCTAACCCCAACGACCCCAACCCCCACGACCCCTGACCCCCTAACCCTAATGACTGTAACCCCTAACCCTAGTGGCCCTAACCCTCTAACCCTAATGACCCTAACCCCAATGTCTAACCCTGGCTCTAACCCTAATGGCCCTAACCGTAATGACCCCAACCCTCATAACCCTAATGGCCCTAACCCCAACCTGACCCCTGTGACCCTGACCTGAGCTCCTAATCCCTAATGGCTCACAGCCTAACCTGACACTGTACCCCCTGACCCTAACCCCTACTGTCCCATCCCCTAACTGTGACCCCCATCCCATGCTGTAAGTCTAACTCCTAATCCCTAACCCTTGTGGCTGTGATGACCTCCTAACCCTTGATGACCCTGACTGTCATGACCTTAATCCTGGGCTGTAATCCTTAGTGGTACTGATGCTGATGTGTGATGAGTAACCCTGATGGCTGTAACCTTAGTAGATGGAGTTGTTAGGGTGGTATTGAGTCTAGGGTGGTTGGGGGAGAAGTTTCTGCATCTCATTTGCATAAGTGATGGGGTGGTTGGTGTAAGTAGCAGTTGATAATGAGTGGTTGGGTGTTAGGGGTAGGAACTGGTGACAGGATAGGGAGGATGATGGTGTTGAGGGGTTTGATGGGGGATTAGGGGTAGGTAGTAGTGGAATTAGTGAGTATAGGGGTATGTAGATGTAGTCTTACATGGAGTGGGGAAAAAAATTAAAAATACTATATACTGGTGCAGCAGTAGAAAATGGCACACTCCCTGGGAGTAATTTTATTTACATTTAAGTTAAAATTAGTTTGAGTAGTTACTCCCAGGGAGCTTCCATTTTCTACTGCTGCTATTTAAACCTTTTGTTTAAAAGGCAAATGAGAACACACACCACCATGAGAAAAAAAGGGTTGTATTACCAAAGCTCAGCAACCGCAACCATGCACCAACACCCAAAAAACCCTCACAACAAGAAGAGACAAAGACAAAAACCTCAAAGACAAACACAGAGAAAAATGACATGACAACACAGAGGACAATAACAACACAAGTTTTGAGGGCTGTTACCAAGTTTCTTTCACAGACACATTAGTAACCTAGGAAAGAATAGTTTAGTTACAATAATTAGATCTTTCTGCAATCACAACAAGTTAACACAGCCCTATTACTATTCCATCTTTATGGCATAGTTGGCTGGTTTTCTTCTAATACTACTCTGACACAACTCATGCCTGCTATGGTTTTGCTCTTGTCATCATTTTGATTGGGCACAGATTATGTCCCTAGAGTGCTCCACACTTTTTCACAACTACTCAAAGTTGTTATTACTGCATAAAACCTTCCTACAACTATGAAGAGTTTAGATCTACTCAGGAGCCAGTACTGCACGTGCTTTCTTTGAGCTTGCAATGGCTACATTGACCCGTGGGCATTAACAAATTGCCCTCTGATGCTTGAGTCCAATTTAAACGATCATCGTTTAAAAAATTTTCCCTGAGAGGCCCCCATTAGGAGCTGCCGACACCTATTTTCCCCCCCACACCCAGCTCTTTTTACCTGTGAGCATTTCCAACCCCCACTTAGCATTCTACTTTCATTTGCAACATCGGGAACGGCCATTGTTCTCATAGGGATACATTTTTGCATACAATTTCTTTCCTCAGCCTTTTTGTTACATTTGAGCCATTACTGACTGCGAGTCCATTTTCCACTGTGATTTCTCACTATCCATTCCTATAATTTCCTTTACTACAATGACAACA
>NW_027328564.1:0-6000 GCF_034638445.1 Ciconia boyciana
GCAGTCATGCCCCAGCTGGCAGACGATGGTGCCAAAACTGTCGGTGCTGCTCAGGGCATGCTGAGCGACCAGGGCTTGGCAGCGAGGATGGAGAGCCAAGGGCCTGCCCCTGTTGGCCCCGTAACCTGTGATGCTGATCCGGTAGACCTGGAGGAAGAGTGGGAAGAGGTGCCTGACAGAGACGCTGCAGGAGACGGAGACGGCGACACACAGAGCGCGTCTCTTGCCCCATCAGAGGATGCAGGCGCAGAGGCAGCAGCTTCTCCCCTGGCCAGAGGTCCCGCGCACGAGGGGCACAGAGCACCTACCCCCGCCCAGCCCCTCGCCTACAGCTCTCCATCCCACACAGGCACCGCCGCCCTCCCGCGCGCCCCAGCTCACCGGCGATGGCTCTCTGTCCTCAGGACAGCTTGTCGGGCTCTGCGCAGGGCTTTCCGCTGCACCTGCCTCACGGGACAGTGAGAGCAGCGGCGCCTGGCTGCCAGCGCCTTGCCAGTGTGCTTGCCTGGCCCATGCCCTGTGCCTGAGCAGCGCAGCCTGTCCTGTCTCCTTATTAAATTCCTTCCTGGCTCTGTCCTGACTGAGGGGTCTCTGTCCTGTGTGCACGGGTGTGTACGTCTGCATCTGCGTAGGCGTGTGCGCGTGCATGTGTGTGTGCGCGCGCGAGGGTGTGAGTGCAGCAGCTGGGATCAGACCACGGGGCGGAGGGTCCCGGTGTCCCTGGGGCAGCGACTGGAGCGAGTGCGGGTGTGTGCATGAGCGTGACGGCCAGCGAAGATCAAGCCGCGCAAGCCGGTGAGCAGGCGACGTGGCCCGGGAGCAAGGGAGTGAGTGGGTCTCTGAGGGCCAGCCCTGGGTGTGAGAGAGCCTGGGTGCCTCTAGTGGTGAGAGCACCGAGGGTCAGCTATGGGACCAGGGGAGTCCCGTCTGGCCTGGGGGCTGCGGTCAGTACCAGTGTCCTGGTTTCCGCTGGGATAGGGTTCTTTTTCTTCCTAGTAGCTGGTGTCGTGCTGTGTTTTGGAGTTAGAATGAGAATAATGTTGATAACACACTGACGTTTTCGTTGTTGCTAAGTAATCTTTACACTAGTCAAAGACCTTTCAGCTCCCCATGCTCTGCTGGGTGCGCAAGAAGCTGGGAGGGGGCACAGGCAAGATAGTTGATCCAAACTGACCAAAGGGCTATTCCATACCAGATGACGTCATGCTCAGTATATCAGCTGGGGAGAGTTGGCCTGGCAGTAGCGATCGCTGCTCGGGGACTGGCTGGGCATCGGTCGGCGGGTGGTGAGCGGTTGCATCACTTGTTGTTTTCCCCGGGTTTTGTTCCCCCCGTCTCTCTCTTTTTTCTTGTTTTCCTTTTCATTACAAATTAGTATTATTTATTATTATTATTATAATAGATTTTATTTTCTTGTTCCCAATTATTAAACTGTTCTTCTCTCAACCCACGAGTTTTCTTACTTTTGCTCTTCCGATTCTCTCCCCATCCCACCGCGTGGGGTGGGGAGGGTGAGCGAGCGGCTGTGTGGCGCTTAGTTGCCGACTGAAGCTAAACCACGACAACCAGCAACTGGACGAGGGCTGTGGCCTTGGGGGCCCCAACATGCGGGGGCCCCTACATGCAGGGGCCAGCAACTGGGGAGACTGGGATCCCGGGGCCAGCTAGTGGGCAGGCTGAGTGTCTGAGCCCAGCTGCTGGAGGAGTCCACCTTGCCCACACGGGTACCTGCAGTCTCCCTAGTGGCCTTCCTGGGGATAAAGCCCCTCACGGTGACACTGAGAGCTGCTAAATGAACAGAAGACTGCGGTCTGGAGGGGCCGCTTGGATTGGGTGTACTCGGTGAGGTGCTGGCAGCCAGGGGTGGGGGCTGCAGCGGCGGCCTCTGTGCGAGGAGACCAGGGGCTGCCCTGTGCCGGACACGGACGGTGCCGGCCGGTGCCAGCCGGTGCTAGCTGGTTCCAGAGCGGCCCCAGCACAGGCACAGCTCAGCCCGTCAGCGAGGCTGGGGGCCCCTCTGGGAAAATGTCCAGCGAAGGCCACAGGGCTGACAGAGCGGGGCTGGACTAGAGGACGCCAGAGGAGCGTGGGCCTGCTGTGGGCCTGTGAGTCCGTGTCCCCAGGGGCTGCCGTCAAACGGGCGTGGGCGTCTCCACGGTGACCGCCAGGCCTTTGTGACCAGGGGCGGCATCGTGCCCACAGGCCATTGTGACGGGGGGTCCGCACGGCAGCCGTGGGGGCTCTTATGGAGCCAGAGCCCTAGGGCGCCCACTCCCAGGAGAGCGGCTCCCTCAGGAGGCAGCATCTCCCCTGGCTGACCGCGGCAGGTGTCCAACAGAGGACCCCAAAGATGCCCGAGAAGCAGGAGGCGAACGCCGCTCCCAGCCCGACGAGGGGCTGCAGCGCCTGCAGGAGCACCGCCAGGTGAGGGCTGGGGCTGGAGGGAGAAGCGGGCGGTGGGACACAGGGATGGCCAGGCGCGAGGCGGCCAGCCCTGAGCGCCTCCGACCCGGGCACGGCCATGCCACGCCCGGGATTTCTCTGGGGCAGGGCCGGCTCCGGGATGGCTACGGCCTGCGCAGCCCCGCAGCAAGGCCCCAGAGGCAGAGAGCAGCACGGAGCTGAGTTCAGCCTGCCTGTAGTGGCCAGGAGCTGCCTCGAAGCCGGGGCCTGGCTTGCCGGCTCTGCCGGGGCCGCTGTGCCCACACAGTCACCACCATCCCGTGCCTCCTCCTTCTCCCCACAGGTGCGCCGCAGGCAGCCACAGGCAGTGCCGCAGCAGAGCCAGACCACAGCCTTGTCCCTCCGTGGGGACAGGCTGCCACCGCTCTCCTGCCCAGCGAGCTCACAGAGCACTTGCAGCCATTGCACACAGGTAGGGAGCTTGAGGGAGATGGGGCCGAATGCCTCCCCGACCCTGGGAGGTGCCGATGGGAGGGCGGGCAGTGCCGGAGGGGACAGGTGCGACCGGCCCCCCGGCAAGCTGAGACTCCCCGGCCATGCCCGGCAGGCTGCCCAGCCGTGCTGGGGGTGCTCCCGAGACTCGGTGGGGGCCACACAGGGGCCAGCCCTCTCCCCAGCCAGCTCTGGGAGCGGGGCAGCAGCCGCCCGTGGGGCTGAGCACTGCCCTCACAGCTGGCAGGATGGCCCGGCCGCAGGGGTTTCCCGCTGGGACACAGGGGTGAGAGGACCACAGTCACACCATCATTCTCCGCGTCTTCTCTCGCAGACGCACAGGCTGGAGGGCCGGGACGCACTGCCCCGCAGCAGGGTCACACAGGGAGAAAGAGTGCCCACGCCAGCCTTGCCACCTCTCCCAAGGCTTGAAGCGACGCAGGCAGCTGCGCCCCGGTACGCACTTGCAGCTCCAACAGCAGGATCTGCAAATGTCACCAAGCTGCCCGCTCTGCCAGCAGCAGCAACCTCCGGATCTTCTCTGAGAGGCAGAGCACATGCCGTGGGCCCCACGGCCAGCGGCCACCGAGAGCTCGTCCCACCTGCCCGGGGCATCCTCGGTCAGCGGGGCATGGCAGTGAGGGCTGAGAGATGGGGGCCTGCCCCACACGGCCGCACAACCTGTGACGTGGCTCTGGAGTCCACAGTCCAGTCATTGGTGTCAGGGGTCCTGAGGCGCGTTGTAGCCGCAAGCCGGGGACCCGGCCAGCAGCTGGCGGCACAGGGGCACCTTGCACGCACCACCGGTCTGGCGACGCCTACAAGAACAGCCCAGGTGCAGGCCGCCAAGGGTGGCGAGGCCCCTGCAGCTCAGCCAGGACCACCTCATCCCGATGCTCCGGGGGCCACCAGGGCTGCTGGCGAGGCCCGCGCACCAGTTTCCCGGGGGAGCTGCGCCGGAAAAGGGCACTGGGCACGGCCGGTGGCAAGGCCGGGCCATCATCTGCCACCCTTGCGACTTGGCCACGGCAAGCTGCTGCGCACACGGCCTGTGGATGCCCCAAAGCGTCTTGTGGTGGTGCGAATCAAGATGGAGCATCTGGAGGAGCTGGAGCAGGAGGACGACGACAAAAGGTCCGAAGACCTGTCAGGACAGAGTCAGCTGGAGGACGACATCTCCATCCATACCATCTGGAGCAGCCTCCAACTGCTGAGCCTCAGCCAGGAGCCACACACAGGCCCCCAGAAGGTGCCCGGCTCACCCGGCAGCATGGCCAGAGACACCGCAGGACAGGCAGATGACCACCCTCAGCGCGCCTCTCCTGCCCCGTCAGCGGACTCGGACGTAGAGCCAGCAGCTTTCTGCCTGGCCGGAGGTCCTGGGGACCAGGGGCACAGCGAGCCTCTCCTCGCATCAGCGCCTGAAGATGTACAGTTGTTGGCTCCTCCCTTGCCTGCGGCCATGCTCCAGGCAGCGGATGATAGTGCCGATGCCCTGGGCACTGCTCAGGGCATCCTGGGTGACCAGGACCTGGCAGCGGGGGCTGAGGGCCAGGGACCCGGCCCTGTTGGCCCCATAACCAGTGACACTGCTCTGGAGGACCTGGAGGAAGAGTGGGAAGAGGTCCCTGACAGAGACACTGCAGGAGGGGCAGCAAGCGACTTAAAGAGCGCTTCTCTTGCCCCATTAACACGCGAAGATGCAGAGCCAGCAGAGCCTTGCCTGGCCGGAGCTCCCAGGGAGCAGGGACGCAGCGAGCCTCTCCCCGCATCAGTGCCTGAGGACACCAGCTTCTCAACTTCTCCCTCGCCTGGAGCTGCCCGTCAAGAGGGGCACAGCGTGACTGTCCCTGCCTCAGCACCTCCCTTGCCTGCAGTCATGCCCCAGCTGGCAGACGATGGTGCCAAAACTGTCGGTGCTGCTCAGGGCATGCTGAGCGACCAGGGCTTGGCAGCGAGGATGGAGAGCCAAGGGCCTGCCCCTGTTGGCCCCGTAACCTGTGATGCTGATCCGGTAGACCTGGAGGAAGAGTGGGAAGAGGTGCCTGACAGAGACGCTGCAGGAGAGGGAGACGGCGACACACAGAGCGCGTCTCTTGCCCCATCAGAGGATGCAGGCGCAGAGGCAGCAGCTTCTCCCCTGGCCAGAGGTCCCGCGCACGAGGGGCACAGAGCACCTACCCCCGCCCAGCCCCTCGCCTACAGCTCTCCATCCCACACAGGCACCGCCGCCCTCCCGCGCGCCCCAGCTCACCGGCGATGGCTCTCTGTCCTCAGGACAGCTTGTCGGGCTCTGCGCAGGGCTTTCCGCTGCACCTGCCTCACGGGACAGTGAGAGCAGCGGCGCCTGGCTGCCAGCGCCTTGCCAGTGTGCTTGCCTGGCCCATGCCCTGTGCCTGAGCAGCGCAGCCTGTCCTGTCTCCTTATTAAATTCCTTCCTGGCTCTGTCCTGACTGAGGGGTCTCTGTCCTGTGTGCACGGGTGTGTACGTCTGCATCTGCGTAGGCGTGTGCGCGTGCATGTGTGTGTGCGCGCGCGAGGGTGTGAGTGCAGCAGCTGGGATCAGACCACGGGGCGGAGGGTCCCGGTGTCCCTGGGGCAGCGACTGGAGCGAGTGCGGGTGTGTGCATGAGCGTGACGGCCAGCGAAGATCAAGCCGCGCAAGCCGGTGAGCAGGCGACGTGGCCCGGGAGCAAGGGAGTGAGTGGGTCTCTGAGGGCCAGCCCTGGGTGTGAGAGAGCCTGGGTGCCTCTAGTGGTGAGAGCACCGAGGGTCAGCTATGGGACCAGGGGAGTCCCGTCTGGCCTGGGGGCTGCGGTCAGTACCAGTGTCCTGGTTTCCGCTGGGATAGGGTTCTTTTTCTTCCTAGTAGCTGGTGTCGTGCTGTGTTTTGGAGTTAGAATGAGAATAATGTTGATAACACACTGACGTTTTCGTTGTTGCTAAGTAATCTTTACACTAGTCAAAGACCTTTCAGCTCCCCATGCTCTGCTGGGTGCGCAAGAAGCTGGGAGGGGGCACAGGCAAGATAGTTGATCCAAACTGACCAAAGGGCTATTCCATACCAGATGACGTCATGCTCAGTATATCAGCTGGGGAGAGTTG
>NW_027328565.1:0-6000 GCF_034638445.1 Ciconia boyciana
GTGCTGCTGGCCGCAGCCAGCCCTGCGCGGTGCTGGGGTCCTGCTGGCCGGGCAGCGCTGTCACTGCTCTGTGTGTTTCAGCTCCTGGCCTGCCCTGACATAAGGGGACGGGATGACAACATCTTGCAGCTCCTCCAAAGGTACCTGCGCAGTGAGTGCAGGGTGATGCATCGCCTGGTGCTCAGAGGCCTCATCGCGCTCTGCACGACACCCTCGATGGTGAGAAGGGGGCAGCCGGCTGAAGCTGTGCTGGCAGCGTGGGGCTGGCTAAGGGGTGCTGGGTAACACAGTAGCTTGGACTTGGCTGGGCTTCGGGAGCTGTGGCAGCCGCTCCCAGCTCTCCTGCCTCCGCGTGCACCTGCCCAAGTCCTTTGGGGCAGGCCTTTGCCTCCTGGGCCCCGAGGCAGCAGCGTGGGGTTGAACCACCGGCGCGCTTTTGGCAGCGCAGCCTTTGATGGCTTCACAGCACAGCGTTGTGTTCCACACAGGCCAAAAGAATGCGGTTCCTGCTGCGAAGCCTGATAGAGCTACTGCAGGATGAAGACGACGAGGTGGTCGAGATGACCCTCTTTGTGCTCCGCAAGGTGCTCCTGGCCACAGACATCCCAATGCCCGGCCCCGTTGCTCTGCAGCTGGCTGAGAGGCTCCGGCCGCTCTTTGACAACGTAAGGCTTTGTGCCCCCCCCACCACGAGCGCTGGGTGCTGCCAGGAAATTTTGTGCCCAGTGGATTTTCAGACCCGTGCCCAGGTGGGCCTGGAGCAGCCGGTGATGAGGTCTTGCCCTCTTCCTTTCCACCAGGACGCCAACAATGTGCGACTGCTCTCCATTCACCTCTTCCGACATGTGATGGAGTTAGTAGTGGACGTGGGACAACAGCCACTGAAGACGCACGTGCAGCAGAGCCTGCTCCCGCTGCTCTGCCACTTGCATGATGAGAACCAGCGTGTGGCAGAGGTGAGGATTGCTGACCTGCTGGTGTCCCCGTGGGAGGTGGCTCGGCTGCCTCCTGCCCTGGCACCTCATGGACTGCAGTGCCCCAGCCTCCTCTCCTGGCCTTGGCTAGAGAGCAGCAGCTCTGGGGGACCTCTGTCCTGCTGCCCCGGCAGCATCAGGTGCCCGAGATGGGGGTTGAGCCACTCCTCTGCCCGGGCACCCAACCTGCCGACGGACACGTTCCCCAGCTGCTGCCTCTTCCCACCAGGGGCCAGGAAAGGCCCTGAGCCTTGCCCAGGTGCCGGGGACGCAGGTCCTGTGCCCTGGGCTGCGGTGCCATCTCCCAGTCTCTGCTGCTCTGCAGGCCTCTCGGAAAACCCTGCTTGAGGCTACCAAGTTCCTGAAGAAGAGGAAGCTCACGCAGCTGCTGGAGAGGGAGCAGACGTGGGCGGTCGGCGAGTACCTGGTAAGGACGGCCCCGAAGCCCCAGACCCAGCCTGGACAAGCCCCCTGCCCCCAGTGCTCAGTGTGTGGGGCTGGCAGCTGTGCCCCTGCCCACTGCTGCAGCCCATTGCCGCTACCCTGCTGCACACACACGCTCCCTTCCCTCGGGCATGCGGCCCCGGGGGCTCTTCTCCAGGCTCCTCTCCCTCCCCAAGCAGCCCGGGGCTGTCGATGGAGCCCCGTCCCAGCTGGGCTTTGGCAGCAGGCTGGCACCGCAGCTCCCCGGGGAGCACCCAGCCCTCTGCTCCCTCCAAATGCTGGCACCAGCCGGCTGCTGGCTGGGCGTCGTGGATGTCCTGGCAGGGAAGGCCAGTCCTGGGTGCAAGGGGAGAGCGTGCACCAACCCCTTCCTTCCATCCCCTTGCGCTCTCTCCAGCTGGCAGAGAACAGGAGCAGAGCAGACGAGTACCTGCACCAGACCCTGCCGTACCTGCAGAGCCCACAGGAGCCCATGCGAGAGGCGGCCATCAGGTTCATCGGTGAGCCACAAACCCCAGGAGTCCCTCCCTGCCCCGCTGCAGCTTGGCCCCAGCCCCGGCTGCTGCACCGGCAGCAGGAATCGGCCCTGTGGCCGTGGAGCCCCAACTGCCCGATGCGGGGCCAGGGTGGCCACGGGGCTGCCTGCCGCCCTCTCCCACCCCTGCCCTTGGGTGTCACACTTGGGGAATGCCCCAGGCTCAGCCCTGGCGAGGAGGAAAGCGTGTAGCTGGGCTGATGTGGGGAAGCTGTGCTGCTGGGGCTGGCGGGATTTGTGACGGGCTGTGTGATCCTAGGGCTTGCTGGGCGACACATGAGGGGTCGGCAGGAGGAGAAGCTCCAGATTATCTACGCGGGTGAGTGAGGGCAGCAGGGTGTCAGTGGGGGCTGGCGGGGAGGAGGAAAGACCCTGGGCCGGGAGCTGCAATCCCTGCCCCAGCTGGGGAGGGCTCTGCTCCCTGCGCGGGCGAGGGGCGGCGTGGGCAGAGCAGAGGGAGATTTCAGGGGCACGTGGGGGATTCGTGGCCAGCACCTTCCGGCTGATCCCGTTGGCCCCTGCTGTCTCCCGGCCCTGGGAAGAGCTGGGTGGGGTGGCCCTGGCAGGAGGCGTTCCTGGGGTCCCCGCAGATGCGGGCTCTGACCTTGGTTCTGTTCCTCTCTGTTCCAGCCCTTCAAGGCATGACAAATGACTTCAGCCCCTCCGTCTCAGAGCTGGCAGCTCAAACCCTACACCTGCTAAGAGCTGCAGAGAGAAATCCTTTTTCCCGATTCAGGCTGCCGGTGCTGCAAGACCAGCTCCGCAGGGCATGGAGGAGGCAGCCTTCTCTCGGGGACAGTGGCTGGCTGTGCTGCTGGAGCTCTGTGCAGAGCTGATCCTGGGAGCTCTGTGTGCTGGGGCCACCTGAGCCTGTGGGGAAGGCTGCGTGGCTCCTGGCCCCTCCCTGCCCCTGGCACAGCTCTTCTCTAGGAGCCCTTTCTTTCAGCCCAACATGGAATATGAAATCCATGTTGTTAGAGACAGAGGCCCAGGAGCATGAAAAGGAGAGAACAATTAAAGTCTTTTACACCTGCCTAACTTTGTACTTTCTAAGGGGAGCTGAACCTAACAGCTGTAGCTGCCAACACCGCATGTAGATGCAGAAAGGAACCTCTGGAGGGAGAAAGAGAAAGAGAACAAACAAGCAAGGAAGTGATGAGCTGTCTAGGCTGTTCTGTAGGCTTTCTTTCTGTTAGCTTGTCCCACATCTTCCATGCTTCCCCAGTGCAGGACTTGGCCATCCTCTGGTGGTGGCGAGCAGCACGTGAATGGCTGTACCTGCAAATCTTGAGCTCCTTCTCTTCTGCCCATCTTTTCCCAAGCAGTGGGTCTTGCTTTGGTCCCAGGTGTCCCCAGGACACTGGGGAAGAGGAGAAAAAGGGTACTTGTGCTCAACGACAGTTGCCCAGGCGTGCAGCGTGGTAGGAAAAGTGGCCAGAAAGCCCTTTGCCCTTTGGTGGTTCTGCTGAAGCCCTAATGCTTCCGGCAAAGCTCATGGGCAGAGCCCAGAGCTGTGGGGATCCCTGAAAAACTTGTCTTGGAGATGTCCAAGGATACTGTGGCAGCCATGAACTGCCATTTGTTTCCTGCCTGTGTCTTGGTGGCTGGATGGTTGAGGGGTCCAAGGTGCCTTTTAGCTGGCTCCTATGGAGCTTTTTCAGCGCTGAGCTGCTGCGGGGCAGGTTTGTCAGGCTGGGGAGAGCCCCTGAGGGGACGGGGTGGTGGGAGGCCCTGAGAGGATGGGCTGGCGAAAGACCTTGAGGGACCAGGGTGGTTGGGCACCTCCAGGTGTGTCAGGGCAGCGGAAGGCCCTGAGGGGATGGGGCGGTGGGAAGGAGCAGAGGGGACGGGGGCGGCGGGAGGCCCTGAGGGGACGAGGTGGTGGGCAGGCCCTGAAAGGATGGGGGGCCGGAAGCCCTGAGAGAGTGGGGTGGCAGGAGGCCATAAGGAGCCCCCACGCAGCCACCTCGTTCCTTGCCACCCTGCTCCCGTGGTGCTTCCCCAAGGCACTTCCCGTCCCTGCGGCAGAAGCCCTGGAGGCTAGGCCTCGGCAGGATGGTGGGGATACCCGCCAACATGCCTGGGCTGGCCTGGCTCGGGGAGAAGCAGGAGAAGGGGCCCCACAGGGCCACGTCTGCTGGGTGCTGCTGGCGAGGGGCAGTGGGCAGAGGCAGGGCTGGTGGCCAGCCCGGGCCCCGGGGTTGCCTAGGCCACGGCCCTGTGGCCAAGACCCCACTGACACAGAGCTCCGGGCCTGCAGAGCTGGCGTGACCATGCGGAGGGCCGTGGTTTCTGAGCGCAGGACTGCGCAGAAGGTGCTGCCTTCTGCGTGTTCTTCCTTTGTGGGAAGAAAACAGTGGAAAACCCAGGCCCTGAAGCAACCGGGACCCTGAGGAGAGCCTGACCAGCCGTGCCCGCTTCCCAGCACCCAGCAGCAGCGCCGGACGTACCCACACCCTGTGGCCTGGCCACAGGCGCCGGCTGCTCCGCTGGTCTGTGAGAGCAAGAGGAAAGGAGAGGAAAAGCTTTTGTCCCCGGGCACCCGCTCTGCAGCGCCCGCATCTCATGTGAGGCACCAAAAGGCTGGGCAGGTGTTGGGCTGCTGGCAGGGCTCAACCCACCACACCCAGGTTCTGCCCTTGGTTTGATGTCTTGGCATTGTCTGCCACGGAGGGGAGCGTGTGACTTAGTCTCCCTAGAAATGTAGTATCTGCTGCGAAGCCTGTTGTTGTGCACCAATTAACTGCACGCTGGCTTGAGAGATGCTTTGTGCGTGCTGAGGAAGTCATGTCGTTAGCAACCATAGCATTAGCAGCGTGAACCAGGAGAAATGAGGGCTTTCAAACAGTCCTCGTGGTCAGCCTTATCGGCCCAGGGGCAGCCTGCTATTTAATCACACCGTATATTCTGCTGGGAACAACTCCAAAGAAAAACACCCATTGCAGAGATGGGGTTTGCTTTCAAACAAGTTGGCCGTCCCCTGTATCCTCTTCAGTACTGACTCCCGTTGGTGCAAACTTGGCTGCCTGCGTGAGGATCCCTGAAAAACTTGTCCTTGGAGATGTCCACAAATACTCCTGCAGCCGTGAACCGCCATTTGCTTCCTGCCTGTGTGTTGGTGGCTGGACTGTTGAGGGGTCCGAGGTGCCTTTTTAGCTGGCACCTCTGGAGCTCCTTCAGTGCTGTGCTGCTGCGGGGCAGGTTTGCCAGGCTGCGGGAGGCCCCAGGACACGGGCACGTGGCAGAGTGTCATGGGGCACTTTGTGACCTGCCGTCATATCGGCACTGCCAATGGGAGGGCATGTGGCAGCGTGTCACGGGGGCCTTTGTGATGTGCCATGATATGGGCAGCGCCGATTGGACGGCCCATGGCAGTGTGTCATGGGGCCCTTTGTGACCTGCCATGATATGGGTGCTGGTGGTGATGCAGCCATCCCACAGTGCCCAGAGGACTCGACGGGACAGGACGGGACGGAGTGGGGCTGCAAGGAGACACTGCGCAGCCCCCTCGTTCCTGCTGACCCGTGTCCGTGGTGCTTTTCCGAAGAGTCTCCCAACCCTGCGACAGGAACCCTCGAGGTCAGGCCTCAGCGGGATGGCGGAGAAACACCCCAGTGTGTCCAGGCAGGCCTGTGTGATGGGGAAGGAGGTGGAAGAGAAGGAGAAAGGTGCTGGGGCTGCCCCAGCATGGCAGCCTGATGAGGTGGAGGAGGTCCAGCCGCTGCAGGCAGGTGAGTGGCTGAGCTGGGCCACAGGGCTAGTGGCTGCAGCTGGCTTGGCCCCATCCCATCTCCTGTGGACATCCCCAGGGAAAGAGGGCATGGGGCTGTTCCCCACGGCCGGGCTCTGGCCATGCTCCATCCACTGGGCACCCCCAGCCCCGAGTGGTGGCCGGAGAGACGGGGCTCAGTGTCCCCACCAGCCCCTGTCCCGGGGCTGGCCCTGCCTGGGGAGCGTGGGGCTTGGCTGTGTTCTCCAGCCTCTGCCACAGCCCCTCAGCTCTGCCTGTGCTCTGTCTTTGCCAGATGCAGACTGGGACCTGCCGGA
>NW_027328566.1:0-6000 GCF_034638445.1 Ciconia boyciana
TTATATGTAACGAAAGGATGAAATGAAATAAGCAATGCAATAATGAAATAAATGAAACAAATGATGACATCAAATGAAATTTTGAAATGAAATTCAATAAGGCAATGCAAGGCAAGGCAAGGCAATGCAATGAAACGAAATGAAGGAACGAAATGAAACGGATAAAATGAAACAATGACATGAAGTCAAATGCAAGGCAATGAAATAAAATGTAATTAAATTAAATGCACGGCAAGGCAAGGCAAGGCAATGAAGCAATGAGAGGAAATACAGAAATGAAATGAAAGCAGAAATCGCAATGAAAGGAAATGAAACAAGTAAATGAAAGCATCTGAAGAAATGCAATGCAAGGCAGTGCAATGCAATGCAACGACATGAAAGAAAGAAAGGAAAGGAGTGGAGTGAAATGAACTGGTAGAATGAAATCAAATTAAATGTCAAGAAAGAATGAAATGCAATGAGAAATGAAATAATGAAGGAAATGCAATGCAATGCAATGAAATAAAATGCAGGAGAGAAATGAAATGCATAAAAGGAAACAATGAAATGGAATTAAATGAAGAAATGAAATGAAATGAAATCAACTACATGCAATGCAATGCAATGCAATGAAGGTATGAAATGTCCCAAAAATGAAATGAAAGGCTTTCATTTCATGTCATCTATTTAATTTCTTTTCATTTCAGTTCTTCATTTGATTTGATTTCATTGTTTCATTTTATTACATTTAATTCGGGTTTATTCTTTCCTTTCATTTTTTTACTTCATGTCATGCCTTCATTTCATTGCATTGCGTGTCATTTCTTCATTTGATTTCATTACATTGTTTCATTTAATTCATGACAATGCATTGCATTGCGTTTCTTAACTTGATTTCTTTTTGTTGTTTTGTTGTATTAATTCCTTTCCTTTCCTTTCCTTTCCTTTCCTTTCCTTTCCTTTCCTTTCCTTTCCTTTCCTTTCCTTTCCTTTCCTTTCCTTTCCTTTCCTTTCCTTTCCTTTCCTTTCCTTTCCTTTCCTTTCCTTTCCTTTCCTCTGCATTCCATTGTACTGCATTATTTAAGTTGCTTTCATATTTTCATTCCATTTCACTTATTTAATTTCATTACTTTCATCTCTTTCCTCAGTTAATTTCCCATTCTATTTCATTGCTTCTTTAAATTTAATTTGATGTCGTTCTTTCATTTCATTCTTTTCTATGTCTTTCTTCTCATTGTTGCATTTCATTTCACGCTGCCATTTGGTTTCCATTTCATTTCATTTTTCACTTTATGTCATTGTTTCATTTCCTTGTTTCTTTGCATTTCATTGTTTCAGTTCAATTCATTTCCTTCTTTCAATTCAATCTTTCATCTTATTTCATCTATGCAAATGAGAGAAGGATATAAAAAGAAAGAATGTATTGCAAGAATGAAATGCAATGAAAAGATGCAATGCACGAAGGACATGAAACAATTAAATGGAATTATAAATGAAAGGATGCACTGAAATGAAATGAAATGAAATGAAATGAAATGAAATGAAATGAAACGAAAAGTGAAATGAAATGAAATGAAAGAATGAAATGACATGGAATGAGACAATGACATTAAATGAAATACTAAAAGAAAGGAAATGAAAGAAGGCAGCGAAATGAAATGAAAGACCGCAATAAAATGAAAAATGAAATGACATTGAACATAATGAAAGAATGAAAGGAAAAAGAGAAATGAAATGCCAGAATGGAATGAAATGAAATAGTGCCATGATGTGAAAGAAATGCAATGAAAGAACGAGATGAATTGACACCATGCGATGAAAGATTGAAAAGAAATAAGGAAATGAAAGAATGAACGAATGAAATGATATGAAAAAAATGAAATCAATGCCATTCAAGTGAAATGAAACAAAAGAGAATATCAAAGATGGAAATGAAATGAAAGAATGACATGAAATAAAGAATGAAATGAAAATCAATTGGCAGAATGAAAGGAAGTGAAAGAATGACAGGAAATGACCGGAGAGGACATGAAATGACATGACATCAAATGAAGTTAAATGAAATGAATGCAATGAAAGATCAGAAATGAAATGTAAAGAAAGAATGAAGTGACATGGGGAATGAAATGATGAAAGAAATGAAATGAAACGAATGAAATGAAAGAAAGGAAATGAGAGTACGATATTACATTAAATAATGCAATGCAATGACATGACAGGACATGACATGAAATGCACAGCACTGAAATGCAATGCAATGCAATGCAATGCAATGAAGGAAAGAACCTAAGAGAATGAAACAATGACTTGAAATGAAATGAAATGAAATGAAATGAAATGAAATGAAATGAAATGAAATGAAAGAATGACATCAAATTATATGTAACGAAAGGATGAAATGAAATAAGCAATGCAATAATGAAATAAATGAAACAAATGATGACATCAAATGAAATTTTGAAATGAAATTCAATAAGGCAATGCAAGGCAAGGCAAGGCAATGCAATGAAACGAAATGAAGGAACGAAATGAAACGGATAAAATGAAACAATGACATGAAGTCAAATGCAAGGCAATGAAATAAAATGTAATTAAATTAAATGCACGGCAAGGCAAGGCAAGGCAATGAAGCAATGAGAGGAAATACAGAAATGAAATGAAAGCAGAAATCGCAATGAAAGGAAATGAAACAAGTAAATGAAAGCATCTGAAGAAATGCAATGCAAGGCAGTGCAATGCAATGCAACGACATGAAAGAAAGAAAGGAAAGGAGTGGAGTGAAATGAACTGGTAGAATGAAATCAAATTAAATGTCAAGAAAGAATGAAATGCAATGAGAAATGAAATAATGAAGGAAATGCAATGCAATGCAATGAAATAAAATGCAGGAGAGAAATGAAATGCATAAAAGGAAACAATGAAATGGAATTAAATGAAGAAATGAAATGAAATGAAATCAACTACATGCAATGCAATGCAATGCAATGAAGGTATGAAATGTCCCAAAAAGGAAATGAAAGGCTTTCATTTCATGTCATCTATTTAATTTCTTTTCATTTCAGTTCTTCATTTGATTTGATTTCATTGTTTCATTTTATTACATTTAATTCGGGTTTATTCTTTCCTTTCATTTTTTACTTCATGTCATGCCTTCATTTCATTGCATTGCGTGTCATTTCTTCATTTGATTTCATTACATTGTTTCATTTAATTCATGACAATGCATTGCATTGCGTTTCTTAACTTGATTTCTTTTTGTTGTTTTGTTGTATTAATTCCTTTCCTTTCCTTTCCTTTCCTTTCCTTTCCTTTCCTTTCCTTTCCTTTCCTTTCCTTTCCTTTCCTTTCCTTTCCTTTCCTTTCCTTTCCTTTCCTTTCCTCTGCATTCCATTGTACTGCATTATTTAAGTTGCTTTCATATTTTCATTCCATTTCACTTATTTAATTTCATTACTTTCATCTCTTTCCTCAGTTAATTTCCCATTCTATTTCATTGCTTCTTTAAATTTAATTTGATGTCGTTCTTTCATTTCATTCTTTTCTATGTCTTTCTTGTCATTGTTGCATTTCATTTCACGCTGCCATTTGGTTTCCATTTCATTTCATTTTTCACTTTATGTCATTGTTTCATTTCCTTGTTTCTTTGCATTTCATTGTTTCAGTTCAATTCATTTCCTTCTTTCAATTCAATCTTTCATCTTATTTCATCTATGCAAATGAGAGAAGGATATAAAAAGAAAGAATGTATTGCAAGAATGAAATGCAATGAAAAGATGCAATGCACGAAGGACATGAAACAATTAAATGGAATTATAAATGAAAGGATGCACTGAAATGAAATGAAATGAAATGAAATGAAATGAAATGAAACGAAAAGTGAAATGAAATGAAATGAAAGAATGAAATAACATGGAATGAGACAATGACATTAAATGAAATACTAAAAGAAAGGAAATGAAAGAAGGCAGGGAAATGAAATGAAAGACCGCAATAAAATGAAAAATGAAATGACATTGAACATAATGAAAGAATGAAAGGAAAAAGAGAAATGAAATGCCAGAATGGAATGAAATGAAATAGTGCCATGATGTGAAAGAAATGCAATGAAAGAACGAGATGAATTGACACCATGCGATGAAAGATTGAAAAGAAATAAGGAAATGAAAGAATGAACGAATGAAATGATATGAAAAAAATGAAATCAATGCCATTCAAGTGAAATGAAACAAAAGAGAATATCAAAGATGGAAATGAAATGAAAGAATGACATGAAATAAAGAATGAAATGAAAATCAAAAGGCAGAATGAAAGGAAGTGAAAGAATGACAGGAAATGACCGGAGAGGACATGAAATGACATGACATCAAATGAAGTTAAATGAAATGAATGCAATGAAAGATCAGAAATGAAATGTAAAGAAAGAATGAAGTGACATGGGGAATGAAATGATGAAAGAAATGAAATGAAACGAATGAAATGAAAGAAAGGAAATGAGAGTACGATATTACATTAAATAATGCAATGCAATGACATGACAGGACATGACATGAAATGCACAGCACTGAAATGCAATGCAATGCAATGCAATGCAATGAAGGAAAGAACCTAAGAGAATGAAACAATGACTTGAAATGTAATGAAATGAAATGAAATGAAATGAAATGAAATGAAAGAATGACATCAAATTATATGTAACGAAAGGATGAAATGAAATAAGCAATGCAATAATGAAATAAATGAAACAAATGATGACATCAAATGAAATTTTGAAATGAAATTCAATAAGGCAATGCAAGGCAAGGCAAGGCAATGCAATGAAACGAAATGAAGGAACGAAATGAAACGGATAAAATGAAACAATGACATGAAGTCAAATGCAAGGCAATGAAATAAAATGTAATTAAATTAAATGCACGGCAAGGCAAGGCAAGGCAATGAAGCAATGAGAGGAAATACAGAAATGAAATGAAAGCAGAAATCGCAATGAAAGGAAATGAAACAAGTAAATGAAAGCATCTGAAGAAATGCAATGCAAGGCAGTGCAATGCAATGCAACGACATGAAAGAAAGAAAGGAAAGGAGTGGAGTGAAATGAACTGGTAGAATGAAATCAAATTAAATGTCAAGAAAGAATGAAATGCAATGAGAAATGAAATAATGAAGGAAATGCAATGCAATGCAATGAAATAAAATGCAGGAGAGAAATGAAATGCATAAAAGGAAACAATGAAATGGAATTAAATGAAGAAATGAAATGAAATGAAATCAACTACATGCAATGCAATGCAATGCAATGAAGGTATGAAATGTCCCAAAAATGAAATGAAAGGCTTTCATTTCATGTCATCTATTTAATTTCTTTTCATTTCAGTTCTTCATTTGATTTGATTTCATTGTTTCATTTTATTACATTTAATTCGGGTTTATTCTTTCATTTCATTTTTTTACTTCATGTCATGCCTTCATTTCATTGCATTGCGTGTCATTTCTTCATTTGATTTCATTACATTGTTTCATTTAATTCATGACAATGCATTGCATTGCGTTTCTTAACTTGATTTCTTTTTGTTGTTTTGTTGTATTAATTCCTTTCCTTTCCTTTCCTTTCCTTTCCTTTCCTTTCCTTTCCTTTCCTTTCCTTTCCTTTCCTTTCCTTTCCTTTCCTTTCCTTTCCTTTCCTTTCCTTTCCTTTCCTTTCCTTTCCTTTCCTTTCCTTTCCTTTCCTTTCCTTTCCTTTCCTCTGCATTCCATTGTACTGCATTATTTAAGTTGCTTTCATATTTTCATTCCATTTCACTTATTTAATTTCATTACTTTCATCTCTTTCCTCAGTTAATTTCCCATTCTATTTCATTGCTTCTTTAAATTTAATTTGATGTCGTTCTTTCATTTCATTCTTTTCTATGTCTTTCTTCTCATTGTTGCATTTCATTTCACGCTGCCATTTGGTTTCCATTTCATTTCATTTTTCACTTTATGTCATTGTTTCATTTCTTCGTCTCTTTGCATTTCATTGTTTCA
>NW_027328567.1:0-6000 GCF_034638445.1 Ciconia boyciana
TTCAACCTCTCTGGACATAGTTCTAGACTTAGTTCTGCTCTAGCTGACCCTGCTTGAGCAGAGGGGTTGGACTAGGTGATCTCCAGAGGTGCCTTTCAGCCTCAACAGTTCTGTGATTCTGCGAAATGCTTACCTCAGGGCACAGCAGCAATACCAGCCCCTGGCCACCAGGTGTTTTACCGTCACGGGCAAAACGGAGTCGACTTGGGGAAATTAATGTAATTTATTGCCAACTAACCACGGAGCAGGATAATGAGAAATGAGAACAAATCTAAAAACACCTTCGCCACAGCCTCCCCTTCTTCCTGGGCTCAACTTCACTCCCGACTTCTCTACCTCCTCCCCCCCTGAGTGGTGCAGAGGAATGGGGAATGGGGGTTGCGGTCAGTTCATGACGCGCAGTCTCTTCCACTCCTTCCTCCTCACACTCCTCCCCTGCTCCACTGCGGGGTCCCACCCACAGGAGACAGTTCTTCACAAACTTCTCCAACGGGAGCTGCATTTCTTCACAAACTGCTCCAGCGTGGGTCCTTTCCAAAGGGTGCAGTTGTTCAGGAACAGACTGCTCCAGCGTGGGTCCCCCACGGGCTCACAGGTCCTGCCAGAAAACCTGCTCCAGCATCGGCTCCTCCCCACGGGACCGCAGTTCCTGCCAGGTATCTGTTCCAGCGCAGGCTCTTCACGGGGTCACAGCTTCCTTCAGGGTACATCCACCTGCTCTGGGCGGAGGTCCTCCATGGAATGCAGGGTGGATATCTGCTCCACCGTGGTCCTCCATGGGCTGCAGGGGCGCAACATGCATCACGATGGTCTTCAACATGGGCTGCAGGGGAATCTCTGCCCCGGCACCTGGAGCTCCCATGCCACCTCGCCCTCCTTCTTCACTGACCTTGGTGTCTGCATAGTTGTTTTCTCTCACGTATTCTCACTCCTCTCTCCCAGCTGCTGTTGCGCAGCAGTTATTTACGCCTTCTTAAGTATGTTATCAGAGAAGCGCTAGCAACGTCGCTGATTGGCTCAGCTTTGGCCAGCAGCGGGTCCGTCTTGGAGGCGGCTGGATCCGGCTCCATCTGACATGAGGACAGCTTCTGGCACCTTCTCACAGAAACCACCCCTGCAGACCCCCCTGCTACCAAATCCTAGCCAAGTAAACCCAATACCCAATACAACCTTCCAGCCTGGACTGTCCTCTGATTCTATAATCCTCTCAGTGATGTCCTTTAATCGTGATGTCGCCGTATGCATATGCCTTTAATGTGTGATGTCGCGTATACGCCAATACCCGTACGCTTGGGCAGCAGGTCCCATTAGGAGGAGGTGAAGCAAGAATATGCCCAGTGCCCAGCGAGATGGAGAAAGATGGTGTCTCTGCCCCAAACTGAGGGCAGGAGGAGCATGAGTGGAACCTCACATGGTTCACAGGGCGCTATGTGCCTGAGCCGTTATTTTGAGCCCAGAAGTGCCTTCAGGAGTGCCTTTTCTGCACCCAGGAGACCACGGATACCTGAGGGATGCCAGGATTTAGAGCATTGCCCGGGGCTGAGGGCCAAGGTTGGGCCAAGGCCCAATTTCTAAAAAGACATTTTCAAGTATGATTGCAAAGCATACCTAAGTGTTAGCATTAATAGCGAAGCCACGAGTCATTTGGACAGGGAAGATGGACACCTGAAACAAGCCATGAGAAGGCAGGGGTCATTGGACTGCGTAGAGCCCAAGTCACTCTGGGGATGCTCTGTGCAGTGCTGCCATCTGCCCAGTCACCATCCGCCTGTAAATGGGGTGGTGGCCAGAAAGTGGGTCTTTGGGCACTGGGTGCTCTCCTGGAGCTGCAGTGGCCTACGGGGGTGTTGGGTTCACGGGGACTGGGGACTCCACTGCGTAGCCTGACTGTGGATGATACCAGTCCTAACTTGTGAATTACCTCAGCCCTGCGTATCTGGACAGCAGGTCGGCCCTGCTAGGCGCTGAAGGACTGTATGAGGTACCTATCTCACCTGCCTGTGCCCATGTGTGCTGGCCGTGGACCCCACATCGGGTAATGGAAGGGAGGGAAGGCGGAGATGAGGCTGTGGGCTGTCCTCAGGCATTACTGTCTCCCCATCCCCACTCCTGCCACCCTTTGGAACCATCCTCTCACTGATGGCCCTTGGCTGTGGAGTAGCCAGGGATGTCTTCGTGAGCTGCAAGGGAAAGGGCACGAAACAAAATCCACTGCAGGGAGTCCCACCCTCCCCTTCCTCCATCTTTTTCCCTGAGCAGACTGGAAGAGTTGCCTCAGAAGGAAGGAGGACTCAGAGGCCCAGGCTTGAATGCAGCACAACTTTAATGAGTCTAAAGAAGAGAAGGAGGTGGCTCACAGGGAAGACCAGGGGCGACCACTAAGATGCAGTGGAGCTCCTGCAGGGTGTCCGTCTGCCTGCCCTGCAGAGGGAGGGAGCCCAACAGGTCCCCGCTAGGCTGGCGTTGGGAGGTGACGACAGGAAAGGTAAGGAAGAGAGAGAAGAGAGTAGAAGAATGAAACAATGGCCCGAAGCTCTAAATACAATGCCCCGAAGCTCTATCTCCTGTCCAGCACCATGTTCTGAGGTCTTGGAGGTTCTTGCCCAAGGACGTTGCCAGCAGCTTTAGCAGGGTTGACATCTGTTGCCACAGTAGCGGCTGGTAATGCAGGAGAGGTCACAGCACCCAGAGGTGATGGGGACTCCGTCACAGCTGAGGATGCTGCCAACAGCAGCAGAGGTGGAGGAGCCCACAACGGTGTTCTGTGGGAAGGAGCTGAGGATGGGGCCGGGCAGGGTCACCACCACAGCAGGAGGCTCGATGACGACAAAGGAGTTCTGGCACTGCCTGACACAGGGCTCATTGCAGCTGTTGGCCAGCGGGGTCGGGCCGCAGGGCTGGCAGGGCTGGCACTTGTCGTAGCAGGACATGTCTCTGGGGCAGGGGTGCACCTGGGAGAGGGGGCAGGGGAAGCAAAGCACAACGGATACATGAGGAGCAGCACTGTGCCCAACCACAGTGGAGCCAAGGCACCTCCGGGCCCAGCGTATGCTGCCCAGCTCAAAGCCCAGGAGCCACCTCAGCTAAGTCCCAGCCTCTCTCTGTGGAAGACTTTCTCTCCCCTTCCCTCTCCCATGAGAAGCAGGTCCCAGCCCTGGGCTAGGACAGCCCATATCAGCTGAGACATACATCAAGGAAAGACCTGACCTTGAAGGAGGAGGAGAAGAGGCTTCACACTCACCTGATTCCCAAGGAGAAGGAGGCGAGAGAAGTGGATGAGAGAGCAGAGAGTTGGGCTGCCTTTTATAGTAGTCCTGCACTGCCTCAGGCCCAGAGGCACCCTTTGTGGAAGTAATAATTTTCTGACAAGCTCACGTCAAATGCAAACCATCCCAGCTAATGGCATGGGCTGTGTTCTGGTTTCCTGCACTGCTGCCTTTTCATTTCCTGGCTTAAGCCACGTGCTTTCCCATATGAAGGCTTCTGTAAGTGCTGGGATGAGAGGCCCAAGGATTTCCGGGGCAGAAACACATCAGCGCAGGCAGAAGACTCAGCTCAAGTGCTGGCGGCATCCCGTGCAGGCAGGTGATGCGCACCTAGGTCATCCCTGTGGGCTTGTCTGGGGCAAAGTTGTTCGGGAAATGGGCGCCGCTCTCGTGCTTCTCGTCCGGATGCCCAAGGACTCCCATGTGAGAGGTCATGTCACACGTGGGCCTCAGCATCTCCTCAGCAGAGTCCACAGTTGCTGACGTTTTCCTGGCTTCATGTGAGCGTACGGATTTTTGCATGGTTCCATGCAGGCGCGCATGAGCACACATGTGTCAGTCTGTACTTGTGTGACCCTCATCATGAGGGCATGTGCAGGTCATAGCAGGAATGGTAGTTGCAAAGGAATCTACAGCTGAATGGTGGTGCCTTCGACCTGGCAGGTGCAGAGAGGTGCCCAGAGAACTGAAATGCAGTCTCTGCCTCCTGTGCCCTCCGTTTCTTGCTTTAGGTACAGGGAGAGGCGCCCATAAATCCTGCCCACCGCATGCAGGCCGTCATCCCTGAAGGTATCCCCTTACGATGCAGTGTTGCTGGTGACTGGGATGGGGCGCAGGCTCCTCACGTCCATGCCAATGCCACCACTCAGCCTGGTGCTGAGTGAGGCAGGGGCTGAGACCTCGCACCAAATGGGTATTGAACTGAAGGGACCAGGGTCCAGGTGCTGCTCTGCTGTGAGAGGTAGGACTGACTGTCTGGGTGGCACAGGGAGAGTCAAACAGCTGAGGACTCCTTTGGTGTTCAAGCACCAGGACTTCCGTGTCCCCCATAAAAACTGAACCTGAGTGCCCAGCAACTGTGTCTAGGAAGGCAGGGATATGTGATTCAGGGCCAAAGCGCACAAACTCTGCTGCTGTTTCATGAGGGAGGTCAGGCAAGCTCTCTCTTTGCGACAGAGGCTGTAGGTATTTTGTAAGGGCCCTAAGTGCATCCTCCATCCTAGTCTGCCTTGTCTCCGATCCAGCTTACAGGTAGTGCAACTGAGGGCTACCCTCTTCCCTTTGTTGACCTTGCTGAGATCATTCTGCTGGGAGGCTTCAGCCAGGGCTGACTCCCCTTCCCGTGGGAGCAGCTTTCAAGCTTCAGTCCTAGTGCTTGGCCCCAACCTGAGTTACAGCTCCAGCTGTGACACATCTGTGCCTGTATCTGGTCATGGACCCCACTCATCTCACTTTGGACCCTGACATGCGGGTGACTTCCCAGCTTGAGCTGAGACCTTCCTTATCTCTGCGAACACACCTGGTGATCGCTGGACATTGTTGAACCCTGATTACTGTCCTGAGACCTCGTCCTGACGTTGACTCACTGACTCAGTGACTTGCCTTTCCAGCTTGACCCCAGACATATGTAAGGCAAGAGCCTGAGCCAGCACACGAGCAGGACAACCTAAAAGTCTGTGCACACTTGCAGACCTATGATCTTATCGGGGTGTTGGAGAAAAGCTGGGATAGCTCTCATGTCTGGAGTGTGCAGTGGCTCTGCAAAACAGAAGGCAGAATTGCAACCCTGCACTCCATAAGAGCAGATTTTTGTCCCCTCAGGGACCTGCCAGGCGCAATCCTTTGGGAAAGTGCCCTGGGGGCTCAAAGAGGCCCATGGAGAATGTGAAATACAGCAGGTAAGATCTGATGATAACAAAAACAAGGAAATCACCATAACTAGCTCCATCCGCTCCACTTGATAAAGGCATCAGAAAGATCTACCAAGGACATGAGATGGCTGCATTTTTGGAGCATTTCTTTCCACATCTGAAAGCACGACCAAGAATACCATTTTTCTTGAGGTTATTCAAAGTTACCTCCACCCCATTAGCAACGCTGGCGGTGCCTCCGTGAAACCATATCTGAGAAAGGGCAAAACACTGCACAGGAGATGAGGAATGAACTACAAAAAAAGTGTGAGAAACAATCCTGCAAGCACCAAGGCCAGAGAAGAGGGAGGAGGAGGAAGAGGAGGAGGAGGAGGAGGAGGAGGAGGAGGTGCTCCAGGCAATGGTGCAGAGATTCCCGGGCAGCCCGTGGGAGAGACCATGGTGGAGCGGATATCCACACTGCAGCCCATGGAGGATCCCACGCCGGACCAGGTGGCTATGCCCTGCAGGAACTGTGGCCTGTGCAGAGCCCACGCTGAAGCAGGCTCCTGGCAGGAACTGTGGCCCCTGGAGGACCCACGCTGGAGCAGACTTATCTGGAAGGACTGCAGCCCGTGGACAGGACCCACGCTGGAGCTGGTCTTGAAAGACGGCAGCCCATGGGAAGGGCTCACGCTGGAGCAGAGAAAAATGTGAGGAGGAAACAGCGGCAGAGAGGAACTGTTGCGTACTGACCGCAACCCCCCATTCCACATCCCACTGCGCTGCTTGGGGGTGGAGGAAACAGAAGAGCCGTGAATGAAGGAGGGAAGCTGAGCCTGTGAAAAAGGGGGGGGTGTGAAGTGAAGGTGTTTTAGGGGTTT
>NW_027328568.1:0-6000 GCF_034638445.1 Ciconia boyciana
CCGGGCCGCAGCAGCAGTACCGACATTTGTCCACGGGGCGGCAGGAGCGAGCACAACGAAAAAGTGGCACCGCGCATGCGCGACTGCTAGCTGCAGTACCGACGTCTGTCCGCACGGCGGCAGCAGCGAGCTCGGGAAAATGCACCACCGCGCATGCGCGGCTCCGCAGCTGCAGTACTGCATCTTGTCCACCCGGCGGCAGCAGCGAGCAGCAAAAAAAATTGCACCACTGCGCATGAGTGGCTCCCCAGCTGCAGTATCGACTTTTGTGCACACGGGGGCAGCAGCGAGTACCAAGAAATTGCACCACTGCGCATGCGCGGCTCCCAGCCTGCAGTAACCGACTGCTGTCCACCGGGCGGCAGCAGCGAGCACTCGAAAGTCCGCCGCTGCGCATGCGCGGCTCCCTAGCTGCAGTACCGACGTTTGACCACCAGGCGGCAGCAGCGAGCACCAAAAAAATTGCCCCACCGCGCATGCGCGCCTCCCCAGCTGCAGTACCGACGTTGATCCACTGAACGGCAGCAGCGAGCAGTTGAAAATGCACCACCGCGCATGCGCGGCTCCCCCCCTGAGGTATTGACGTTTGGTCGTCGGGAGGGTCGGAAGCCGCAACTGCAGCTCGGCACCGCGCATGCGTGTGCGCGCACCAGCGGATCAGCCATCCCGGAGGGAAGTCCTCGCGGCCGGCTCTGCTCTCGCACGCTGCCGGTCATCAGCAAGTAAAAATTCTGGGCTTGGCTTTGGCATTGTGCTGTAAGGGAAAGCTCTGGGTCGGGATGTCACTTGCTTACTTGCTGTGGAATGGTCGTGTTTTTCAGCAATCATTCCGAATAGAACGGGTTGGGTGGGGCAGGGCAGAGTAAGGGTCTTTGCAGGGACCTGGGAAGTAAAGTCTTGAACGTAGAAAAGCTTAAAGCATTTGCTGGACAGGAGGTTTCTCTGTACCCACTACATCCGTTGCTTATTAGCAGTGGCTGATGTTTGTAAGAGTACCCTGTGGAAGCGTGAACGTTCATTACTGAACTAAAACTGCTTTGGTTCTGTGTAGAAAGCAGAGGAACTACAAAACAACATATTCCCCCATCCCCCCCCCCCCCCCTTTATTTTTTTTTTGGTTAAACGTACCGTGTTTGCAGGGCCTTAGCTTTCTATTGCCAGACTGGGCAAAGCTTCCCAAGCTCTGTTCCCCCACAGTCACCAAAAGTCTCCCATAGTTGCCAGGATGGTGAGTTAGTTTTGGGCTTCTAGCCCTCTGTTCCGCCATTGTTTTAGTCAGATCCTGAATGCCGCTCAGTTCAAGACTCACGAGAATTGCTTAACGTTTGCATTTGGAATCATGCTTCAAACAATGTATTTTCAACAAAATTTTTTTTTGACACTAGTCAATGAACTCCTGTAATACTGGAGCAAAATGACATTTTTAGTGGTTGTTGAATCACAGAGTGATAACATCGGCATCCCTGTTTGAGCCCTTACCGCAACCGTTGCAATGTTTGTTTACAGACTGCTCGGTTCTTTTGTAAAGGTGCGTAGCTGTGGGAGGTGCGTTATTCCGAAGGTGCTACGGCGCCGATGCTCTGGCTGTTGGCAGGAATGGGCAAAGCGGAAGGCTCTGTGGCTAGGGGAGAACGGCGTGGACGTGCGACCGCTCTCTCTGTTGCTCCGGAATTTCGATGGCTGGGTCGGGCTGCTAAATCGATGGAACGACTGGAAGACATTTCAGAAAAGTGAGGACTCTACTTCCCTTTATCTTTTAAAGTCGTCGTCTTTCTACAGACACCTGTCCACGGCTTAGATATTTGATTTGCGTGAAACAGACCCAGAATTTTGCTTGAAGTAGTGTTCTGATTTGCTGAAATTCCCCGTAGGCAGAGAGCAAGAATTACAAAGGTTGCTTGGTGGTTGAAGATCTCAGTGAAAGCTAACTTGCCAGAATGAGTAGGAAGCAGCCTGAATTCCAACAGAGATACCGTCTAAAAGGTCCTTTTCTTGACAGGAAAAGAGCTTCGCGAAACGTCGGCACTGTTTGCCGGGGGGCCTCCGACATACTTGTTCAGTCATCGTGGGCTTTGTGCGATTCCCGCAGGCACAATCTTGAACAAATTTTGTACGGCAGCCGGTATCTTGGCTTACTTTCTATCTCGCGCTTGGTCGCTTGCGCCTGCTAAAAACTTAATGTCGTGTCAAATGAACCCACAGGAAAACGTCCTCAACTCGTGCTGGTAGGGCAAGCCCGCTGTAGTTGATAAAATGGGAAAATAGCACGCTGTTTTGAAAAATTTGCCTTGCGAGGACAAGGGCTGTCTCCTGGCAGGCAAGTGAATTCTGTGACTGATTCCACCGCTCCGCCGGGGCACTTGAAGGAGGCAGTCCCTAAGGCAATGCAATCTAAAATGGGTGTCGTTTGGGGTTTTTTAATCATTTCTGAGGGATGTGAGGCTCGTGTGGGTGTTTAGCTTGTCCTGTTCTTTCCGTTCCTGATTCCGATCCCACTGACTGGCGTCAAAGAACGGTCGTGTTGTAGTCTAACGGCGTCGTCTACCAGGAGCTGGTGTAAGGCCAGGGCTTAGGTAAAGCCGATAAGGAGGATGCAGGCTGGAAAGCGGACCGTCTAAACGAGAATTACTGTCCTTGGGAGAGAAGCACATCCTGAAGAAATAGGTAAGCTAATTATAATGGTTTGGGAACCATCCGAAACAACTAGTAGGAGCGTGATAAGAAGCACCCTCCCGCAAACTATCCTCGTTATAATCCTAAAAGCCACACCCCTCGAGCTGGAGAGCCCGGCCCAAGCAGAGAGCCCTCACCACTCAGCGTGCGCAGCGTGTTAAAGCAGCGCTGTAGCTTTAAGTTGAAGTAAGAGAAATGTAGACCGATAGAAAACTGCTTTGTGTGATTACTTATGCATATGCATAGCTAGACTGGATAAATACTGTACTTGTATGACCGAACTCTGTGCTAGCTTTGTGGAGCTACTGCCTAGCGCCCATCTCTGCGCAGACATGAAATAAACATACCTCTGCCCTGTGTGTATATTGGCGTCTCGCGCACCGGGCAAGCGACCTCACGCTTGTGGGATAACGGTTTTGGCACCCCAGATGGGACCGAGCCGACAGCCTCGCCCGGTTCGTCTTGCCGCGTCCGACGGGGAGAAGAGGCCTGAGCGGACTCCGGCACGCACCGACCTGTTGACCGGGGACTCCTTCAGCTCCTCTCCTGCAGTCGGGCGGTAAGCAACACAACGGTGCAATGCTAGTGAAAAGAGGTATTTTGGGGGGATGGGAGAAAAGGGGGGTAGGGGCAAGACCTCTCGGGAAGCAGGCACCCTCTGTTCTGTTCTGGGCTCTGCATAAGACGCACCAGGAAAGATAGGTGGCAGTAGCGTAGTTCTGTTTGTTTCTACACGCCGTCCTGTTCAACAGAGGGAGACGTCCCTCGTTCTGGTTTGTGTAGAAATGCTGGGTTTTTCGGTACCGCTATGGGCGCTGCTGCTTCCCAGGAGGCACCCCTTTGCTCTCCTCTAGGATGCATCCTGAAGCATTGCAATAAATTTGGGGGAGATCCCACCACTAAGAATCGGCTAAAACGATATTGTAATCAACGGTGGCCACGATCTCGATTGGAAGATGGTGAAAAATGGCCTGAGAATGGATCCTTGAGATATAACGCTATATCGGAATGAACGTTGTTTTGTCGGAGAACGGAAAAATGGGATGAAATGCCTTATGTGGATATGTTTTTTTCGTTAAGACGCGATTGGGATATTAAGAAGAAAGGTGGTTTAGTGGATTCTAAACATCAGGTTGGAATATATGCGTTAAAAGAGAAAAAGGGAAAACCTTGTTGTATTGAATCGGAAAATTCGGAAGAGGATATTCAGCTGTTGGTAGCTCCTCCAAAACAGCCGGAATCTGATAGCTCAAGCGATAATGGAGTTGTGAGTGCTGTCTCTAAAAGAACAAGGGGACAGAAACCGATAGTTCAAACTCCCCTCAGCCAGGCTCTAGGGCCTGAAGGAAGAGCGGTATCCGTACACGTACCTTTTACTGCTTCTGATTTATTAAACTGCAACGGGCAGTCAGGTCCTATCGAAACAATCCAGAGGGAATGTATAGTACTGTTAATCACGACTCATAATCCTAACTGGGGAGATGTACAGGCTCTCCTAGAATATTTGTTTACCCCTGAGGAGAGGAGAACAATTTTAGAGAAGGCTAGAGAGGGACTGGTCCAACAATGTGTGTGTGTGTGTGGGGGGTGCCTAATACCATTATGTACCTCCCGAAAGAGGATCTGGAGTGGGATCCAAACACAAGCGTGAGGGATTACAGAGGGTAAAGGAATATCCAAAGTTAAGTGCGTATGGGATTCAACATGGAGTGCAAAGGCTAAGAATTTATCTAAACTATCTGAAGTAAGGCAGGGGGATAAGGAAACCCCGTCAGCCTTCTCTGAGAGATTGTGCGAAGTAGCTCGAAAATGGACAGATCTCGATCCGGAAGATGATAGCAATTTACAGTTATTGAACACGCTGTTTGTTGGTCAAGCGGCAGCAGATATAAGAAAGAGATTACAAAAGGTAGAGGGCGAGGATGGCATGACAATCTCGCGGTTCTCGTCAGTCGCGTATAAGGTACGTAATAGTCGGGAGGAAACAGAGGAGAAGGAGAAGCGGGGACGAGTAACGCCGCAAGCTTCTTTGTTGGCTGCCTTGACAGAAGACCGAGAAAAAGGGAGAGAAAATAGACGAGGTGAATTTTGTGGGCGAGGAAGGGGCCGTAGAAATAATAGTAGAAATGGTTATGACATTCCCCTGGGAATGAATCGGCGTGCAAATCGTAAGCGAGAGGGCCGTTGGAAAAAAGATTGACCGCGCCGTCTGAGTCATCTCGGGAAAGAGAGACAGAAGAAGCCATTGGAGTCGTGACGGAGATTGGGTTGGACTGAAGGGGGCCGGAGGAATCTATGAAAGTTTCCCCAGACGATCCTCTGGTTCCAGTCAAGCTGGGGAATGAAAGAACAGATTTTTTTAATTGATAGTGGAGCCACACATGCTGTAGTAAGTAGTTGTAGGGGACCCCTTAAGCAGAACTAAAATAAGCGTTGTTGGTGCAACAGGGAAAAAGACTTGAAGGCTGTTTTTACAAGCTATGGAATGTTCCACTGGAAATACTAAATGAACTCATGAATTCCTTTCTATGCCAGCATGCCCCCTACCATTGCTTGGGTGGGATTTACTTGTAAGCTGAATGCACAACTAAGTTCTTCTGAAGACTCTGTTCAGTTGACTCTGTTCAGCCCGCAGGGGACGTCGCCTGTTTGTGGCGGACGCCAGCCCGCAGGGGACGTCGCCCGTTTGTGGCGGATGCCAGCCCGAACGGGACCTCGCCTGTTTGGGGCACACCGATGGCGGGCGCTGTCGCCAAAAGGCAAAGCAGGGTCATAGCAGAGTTTTCAGTTTCTGGGGATGGGCTCAGCTGTCCCTTGCACAAACTTCTGTTACGTAGCAATGGGGAAGGTAGCTTTCTTTTGTTTTCTTGAAGAACAAGAGGACGATGGAGCACGTTACAAGAGCATGATCTTTTTCGCTTCCTTTGGTGGTACGGGCACCCAAGGCCAGGCCGCATTCAAGGAACAGCACGAGGATATCCGTGTCGACCGTCAGCAGAGGAAGGAAGCTTCTTTTGGAGACTGAGGCGATGAAGCAGAGTCCTTAATTGTTCTGTTTGATTTTCAGCATGGGTGCGGGGAGGGCCTGGGACATGCCAAACATGGTCCCGGACAGGGGAGCTGTCTATTACATGGGAGGCTGTGAGAGCTATCATGGACACCACTGGACTGGCATCCTGTAAGGGTGCTTTCACATGTTTTCTTGTTTAGAGGCCAACCTCGGCTTTGGGCTGTACAATAAAGTCTGCCAGGCTGGTGCCAGCTTGGTGGCAGCATCTGCCCACGGCAGCGCCAGCTCGGTGGTGGTGTCTGCCCGTGCCGGTGCCA
>NW_027328569.1:0-6000 GCF_034638445.1 Ciconia boyciana
TCTTTTACATAGAGGGAAACCCCCCTGCCCCGCACCTCCTTCCTTGCCTGTCCCTCCTGAACAGGTTATAGCAGCGCTCCAGTCATGCAACTCATCCCACCATGTTTCAGCGGTAGCAATTAGACCATAGATTTCTAGCTGCACAGTGGCTTCCAGCTCCTCCTGTTTGTTACCCATGCTGTGTGCATTGGTATAGAGGCACTTCAGCTGGGCTATTGACCATGTCACCTTTTTAGAGGAACAAGCCCTAATTCCTTTGAGGCATTTCACAGGTGTTTCCCTGTTGGTTCCTAATACATCAGCAGCCCCTGGCTCTTCTCTGTTGCTCAAAGCTCCATCCCCTTCCCCTGCTAAATCTAGTTTAAAGCTCTCCTGTCCTGGTTTCAGCTGAGATTGAGTTAATTTTCTTTAGAGTGGCTGGTATGGGGCTATGTTTTGGATTTGTGCTGAAAACAGCGTTGATAATACAGAGATGTTTTAGTTGCTGCTGCACCAGTCAAGGACTTTTCAGCTTCCCATGCTCTGCCAGGTGCACAAGAAGCTGGGAGGGGACACAGCCAGGATAGTTAATCCAAACTGACCAAAGAGGTATTCCATACCACATGACGTCATGCTCAGTATATAAAGCTGGGGAAGAAGAAGGAAGGGGGGATGTTCGGAGTGATGGTGTTTGTCTTCCCAAGTCACTGTTACGCATGATGGAGCCCTGCTGTCCTGGAGATGGCTGAACACCTGCCTGCCCATGGGAAGTAGTGAAGGAATTCCTTGCTTTGCTTCGCTTGCGTGCGCAGCTTTTGCTTTACCTATTAAACTGTCTTTATCTCAACCCTCGAGTTTTCTTACTTTTGCTCTTCCGATTCTCTCCCCATCCCACCAGGGGGGAGTGAGCGAGCGGCTGCGTGGTGCTTAGTTCCCGGCTGGGGCTAAACCACGACATCTCCTTATAAGTCTGGCTAGCTTCAAAGTTATTTGGTTTGGTGGAGATAAAGCTGTATACTATACAGCTTTTATTGTGTACCATACTATAAAAGTATAATGAGTGTGTACAGTAAACATTCTTACCATGAGCTGGGTGCTTTGCACATTCCTAGATGGCTGTATATGAGAATCAGTTATGAATAGGTCACAAGGCCATAGTGATGCTTCTTGTGCTTTTACCTTGTTTCATTGCAGCCTAACTCCAGCTTCCCATTGAAGTTTCTGGAAAGAATCAATCCACAGCGTAGGCAAGTGTATATTAGTAAGTGCATGGCAAGATTTTTAATTTTTTAATTTTAATTTTAACATCATTCTGTTGAGTTTTTGTTTGATCACTGCTAAAAATGCAAAGGGGTAGGGCTATATCCAACTGTAAATGTATTTACTTTCTCTGTAAGAAAACTTAAAAGGTTGCATTTATGTCATTATCTGGTATAGGTAGACAAGCAATCACAGTAGGAATTGCAAATGTAGAAACAATTAAGTAAAGTTAGTACAAAGTTTATTATTCAAGTTCTTTCTTGAACAAACATGCTGTCAATGTTTAAATGAATAAAAGGTTTAAAATAAATAGAGGTACAACTGGTATCATGATGTTGTACTTTCACCTTGTCCAAAATAATTGTAAAGATTTCCAGCCTTAGGAATTGTGGGGAAGAGGGAAAGTAAAAATGAACATAATTGCTTGTATTCTGAATGCTAGTCTTGTTTTCAGTGGTGTTTGTAGTAATTTTCCTAGATGAGAGCTGCAGGTGCAAGGAAATTACATCATATGCGAAACATTAATGTTTGCTTTTTCCTTCATTTTGACTGCATGCTCACTATATTTTTAATAGCAGGTTTTGTTCACTTTATTTGAGTAAGAAACAGATGAGGAAGGCAAATCTGCAGTCTTTGAGATTTAATTTTTTTCCCCATTTTCCTTTTTGTGGGAGAATTCACTTAGTAACTGCTTTGAATGAACTTTTAAAATAATGAATGGAGCGTTACTGACTATAAATAAATAGAAAGGAGTGCAAGTTGCTGATATTCTGAATACAGATAAAGTTGTTGTTCAGTTTGATATTGAAATAAGAACACCTTGGGAACTGAATTGTTTGCAGACTTCCATTTTCATGTAGTTCCATCTGCTATAATAAAAACCCAAGGTCTATAGTATTCACCCGTTCTGATAGAACTATGATTTGCTATAGTAAAATGGCAGTTAAGAAGGCAGTGCTTAAAAAAAATTATAATTCATGCTGTGTTTGAAAGTTTTAAAAGCAGATGTTGTATAGATACAACCCCCTTTGTCTGTACCCATATGAACATGTTATTGCACATCCGTTTGCATAGGTATGTACCATTACCATGATTTTATACAAAAAAATGGTATCTGTGCATATAAATAATCATTCATCTATCTATTTGCTTGTAGAACTCTTGTAACTAGAATTGGAAGTCTAAGCATGCAGTGTGTGTATATTTTGATGTATCAGTCTCTAGAATATTTTCTTTAAATAACAGTTTATCTAAAAAATTGTCTGTGCAGTTTGGCCTCATCTTTTCCATGCTTGCTGACCTGTGAGCTTGAGTGAACTGTTGACACCAGTGGGGCTTGGCATGGATTCTGTCACTCTTCCATCCACAGCAGCCTGTAGGATAGCGGTCTTTGCTTTCTGCACTCTTGTGTGCTTGGAAAACAAAAATAGACAGGTCAGTTTCCTGTTTCAATTCTTGCATAAATGAGCATATTCCTAACTTTTTTGTTAGCTATGCACTGTGCAGCCTTCACTCAGTTTCCTTATATGTACGCACTATGAGACAGTCTTTAATTACTACATGATCCACAGTCCTTTTTTTTTTTTTCCAAAGACCTTTGCCTTATTCATGTGGAATAGGCATTGCTCACATATGAAGCAGCTGCTTGGTGTTTTGTTCTCCATTCATTGTTCAGTGCTCAGCACTTGATTTACCAGACAGTATACTTTTCTTTCTGTTTAACTTTTAAAGTTTTAACAAGTATAAGGAAATAAAAAAGATTTCCTCACTAGGTCAGAAATTTTAACCTGAGATTAATTATATTTAAAATACTTATGTATACGGCAATTGATTAATATATAGATCAGTTAATTATATTGCACATTTTAACAACCCATTGTGTTAGTATATAAAAATCTAACTAGCTTTAAGTCTTATCTGTTTCAAGTACAAATATCTTGAAAGAAGGAATACATGAAGTATTATGATTGAAGTATAAGTAAGATTGAGTTAATAAATGTCATTAATATGTTATAATGCAGATTTTTTTCTTTGTGAAAAAACATTTATTTTTTCTGATCTACTTTTTAAATAATGAATAAGATAAACAGTGTGTATTTTCAAGGACAGAGAGAACAGAATGAAGTCAGGCTAGAAATGGGAGTGGAGAAGACAGCAGAGAAAGGAATCATAGAATCATAGAATCACTTAGGTTGGAAAAAGACCTTTAAGATCATTGGGTCCAACTGTAAGCCTAACACTGCTGAATGAAGCTAAGAGGAGCCTAAATGTTTTATAATCATATCTAATACAGATGATTGATAAAAAGTCAGTTAACGTGTCACACATTTTAACGTTCAACAATATAGGTATATAAAAATCCAAGTAGCTTTTGGTATCCCTTGTCTCAAGTATAAAGATCTTAAAAGAAGCAGTAAGTTTTACAAGTATAATTGTCTTCTATCAGGGAAGTGTCCCATATGTCCCATATGAAAATGTGTCTTGGACCTTTCTGATACAGTACACAAATCCTTCCCAAAGTTGCTGAACTTACTAAGTCTTGTGCTTCAGTCTTCAACTGTGGAATATTCTTTTGCATTTCCACTTCTGTTGTTATAGTAGTCTCTCACTCCTCTGCTGAGCTGAAGTTTTCCTATTTGCTTAGCTTCCATTTAGCATTCTTCAGGCTTAAAATTACATGGTAGGTTGTTATGCAGTTTAATTTTATAGGAAAACGATAAATTCTTCAATTAAATGCTGACCAGAGCAAACAGACAAGGCAAACAGAGCACTTCCAAAACATGAGGTTTTTATTAGTGCCTGCTTGATCACAGCTCCAGTTTTTGTTTGATTTAGTGGGATATTTTAAATAATCGGAGGCAAATGCATCTTCCATATGATTTTCTGCTGGATAACTTTAAGCTTAAGTCTAAGGAATGATTGAGGGCTCTATCTAGAAGCACTGGTATATAACAGGCCTAGTTCCTCATCTTTTTCTAATATGTATATATGTTCTTATATGTTTATACACATAAAATAGAAGGAATCTGTTTGATTCAAATGTTTAGGCAGTGGTATATTTAGTGTTTCTAATGGACAGTGAGAATCTGCGTAACTTCTGAAGAAATTAAAGCGATTCAAATGAGTCTGAGACAACATAGGCTTCAGGGACAAGGTATTAGGAGAAGGCATGTTCAAGTTGAATGCCTTTGCTTCCCTGCCTAGTGTCTAGTTTGAACCTTTCCATCAATAAGGCAAGAAGGAATGCCAACACTTTGTTCAGTAAATTAAGTGACAGTCAAAATACTTTTCCCAACTCATCTATTCCTTGAATAGGCTTACCTGTTCTAAGGTGTTTTGACACTTGTGGGTTAACTCTGGTAGGCAGCTAAGCACCACACAGATGCTCACTCACTCCCCCCCCCCCCCCCCCCCCAGTGGGACAAGGGAAGAGAAAAGAAAGAGTAAAAGCAAGAAAACTCATGAGTCAAGATAAAAATAGTTTAATAAGTGAAGGAGAAGTGGAAGGAGAGAGAGATAACAAAACGAGTGATAAAAAGGCAATCACTCACCACCTCCCGATGCCCAGCCAGCTCCTGAGCAAAAGATGGCTAACCTTGGTTGCCAAAACCATTGGTGTGTTATCAGCATTGTTTTGATCACAAATGTAAAACACAGCATCATACGATCTGCTATGAAGAAAATTAACTCCATCCCAGCCAGACCCAGTACAGGCATGTAGGAAGATGTTATTTGTAAAAGACCTGGGGCTCTCATGAAACTTTTTTACAAATATAGCTGGTGTAATTTAGGACTTGCTACAACAGTAGCAAGTAGCAAGCCCTAATTCCTTTGAGGCATTTCACAGGTGTTTCCCTGTTGGTTCCTAATACATCAGCAGCCCCTGGCTCTTCTCTGTTGCTCAAAGCTCCATCCCCTTCCCCTGCTAAATCTAGTTTAAAGCTCTCCTTATAAGTCTGGCCAGCTTGTTGGTGAAGACCCTCTTGCCCCACTTTGTCAGGTGAATCCCATCAGCTCCCAACAGACCTGGCTTCTCCAAGGTAGATCCATGATCATTGAAGCCAAAACCTTGAGTATGGCACTAGCCACGCAGCCAGGCATTCACCTCTTAATTTCGTCTCCTCCTTCCTGAACCCCTTACCCTGACTGGGAGGATAGAGGAGAACATCACCTGTGCTCCTGATCCTTTTAACATTGCTCCAAGGGACATATAGTCTCTTTTGATGGTTCTAAGTTGCCTTGTTGCAGTATCATTAGACCCTATATGGAATAGTAGGAGCGGATGATAATCTGTAGGGTTCACCAGGCTCGGCAGCCTCTCAGTGACATCACAAATGCAAGCTCCTGGTAGGCAGCAAACTTCTCTAGAGAAATATTCTGGACAGCAAATGGGCACTTTGGTGCCTCTCAGTAGGGAATCTCCAATTACTAATACTTTACGTGCTTTTCTGGTGGCACTGGTTCTAATGCAGGTGGGTGGCTGGATCAACTTTGCATGGTCGACTTCTCCTGGATCCTGTTAGTTACTCACGTGCTCTTCATTCTCCATCCCCAGATTGTCATATCTGTTACGCAGGGGCACTTCAGGGGAAGGTTCTTCCTTCTGCCCCGAGAAGAGACAAGGGTCCAGTCTCCTTCACCTTGTGAGTTTCTTGTGTCAGTCAGCTCGAGGTTGAATTCAGGCTTACCTTCCCCTTGCGTAGCCTTAAGGCAGGGCTGTCACTCAGGCTGGGACAGCGCACAGTACCACGTATCAATCAC
>NW_027328570.1:0-6000 GCF_034638445.1 Ciconia boyciana
TCTCACTCTCCCGGAGCCCGGATGCCAAATTCGAAACGTCCAGCGATTGCGCCCAGAAGAAAGCTGCCAGCACCGAAAGCTGTAGCTGGTTTTCACTGTCCCTTGGAACTGCATTCGCTGCCGCACAGACATTCGCGCTCTGCAAAAGCTGTGGTTCGTAATGGGGCAACACTCTGTATCTCACTCTCCCGGAGCCCGGCTGCCAAATTCGAAACGTCCAGCGATTGCGCCCAGAAGAAAGCTGCCAGCACCGAAAGCTGTAGCTGGTTTTCACTGTCCCTTGGAACTGCATTCGCTGCCGCACAGACATTCGCGCTCTGCAAAAGCTGTGGTTCGTAATGGGGCAACACTCTGTATCTCACTCTCCCGGAGCCCGGATGCCAAATTCGAAACGTCCAGCGATTGCGCCCAGAAGAAAGCTGCCAGCACCGAAAGCTGTAGCTGGTTTTCACTGTCCCTTGGAACTGCATTCGCTGCCGCACAGACATTCGCGCTCTGCAAAAGCTGTGGTTCGTAATGGGGCAACACTCTGTATCTCACTCTCCCGGAGCCTGGATGCCAAATTCGAAACGTCCAGCGATTGCGCCCAGAAGAAAGCTGCCAGCACCGAAAGCTGTAGCTGGTTTTCACTGTCCCTTGGAACTGCATTCGCTGCCGCACAGACATTCGCGCTCTGCAAAAGCTGTGGTTCGTAATGGGGCAACACTCTGTATCTCACTCTCCCGGAGCCCGGATGCCAAATTCGAAACGTCCAGCGATTGCGCCCAGAAGAAAGCTGCCAGCACCGAAAGCTGTAGCTGGTTTTCACTGTCCCTTGGAACTGCATTCGCTGCCGCACAGACATTCGCGCTCTGCAAAAGCTGTGGTTCGTAATGGGGCAACACTCTGTATCTCACTCTCCCGGAGCCCGGATGCCAAATTCGAAACGTCCAGCGATTGCGCCCAGAAGAAAGCTGCCAGCACCGAAAGCTGTAGCTGGTTTTCACTGTCCCTTGGAACTGCATTCGCTGCCGCACAGACATTCGCGCTCTGCAAAAGCTGTGGTTCGTAATGGGGCAACACTCTGTATCTCACTCTCCCGGAGCCCGGATGCCAAATTCGAAACGTCCAGCGATTGCGCCCAGAAGAAAGCTGCCAGCACCGAAAGCTGTAGCTGGTTTTCACTGTCCCTTGGAACTGCATTCGCTGCCGCACAGACATTCGCGCTCTGCAAAAGCTGTGGTTCGTAATGGGGCAACACTCTGTATCTCACTCTCCCGGAGCCCGGCTGCCAAATTCGAAACGTCCAGCGATTGCGCCCAGAAGAAAGCTGCCAGCACCGAAAGCTGTAGCTGGTTTTCACTGTCCCTTGGAACTGCATTCGCTGCCGCACAGACATTCGCGCTCTGCAAAAGCTGTGGTTCGTAATGGGGCAACACTCTGTATCTCACTCTCCCGGAGCCCGGAGAGAAATTCGAAACGTCCAGCGATTGCGCCCAGAAGAAAGCTGCCAGCACCGAAAGCTGTAGCTGGTTTTCACTGTCCCTTGGAACTGCATTCGCTGCCGCACAGACATTCGCGCTCTGCAAAAGCTGTGGTTCGTAATGGGGCAACACTCTGTATCTCACTCTCCCGGAGCCCGGATGCCAAATTCGAAACGTCCAGCGATTGCGCCCAGAAGAAAGCTGCCAGCACCGAAAGCTGTAGCTGGTTTTCACTGTCCCTTGGAACTGCATTCGCTGCCGCACAGACATTCGCGCTCTGCAAAAGCTGTGGTTCGTAATGGGGCAACACTCTGTATCTCACTCTCCCGGAGCCCGGATGCCAAATTCGAAACGTCCAGCGATTGCGCCCACAAGAAAGCTGCCAGCACCGAAAGCTGTAGCTGGTTTTCACTGTCCCTTGGAACTGCATTCGCTGCCGCACAGACATTCGCGCTCTGCAAAAGCTGTGGTTCGTAATGGGGCAACACTCTGTATCTCACTCTCCCGGAGCCCGGATGCCAAATTCGAAACGTCCAGCGATTGCGCCCAGAAGAAAGCTGCCAGCACCGAAAGCTGTAGCTGGTTTTCACTGTCCCTTGGAACTGCATTCGCTGCCGCACAGACATTCGCGCTCTGCAAAAGCTGTGGTTCGTAAAGGGGCAACACTCTGTATCTCACTCTCCCGGAGCCCGGATGCCAAATTCGAAACGTCCAGCGATTGCGCCCAGAAGAAAGCTGCCAGCACCGAAAGCTGTAGCTGGTTTTCACTGTCCCTTGGAACTGCATTCGCTGCCGCACAGACATTCGCGCTCTGCAAAAGCTGTGGTTCGTAATGGGGCAACACTCTGTATCTCACTCTCCCGGAGCCCGGCTGCCAAATTCGAAACGTCCAGCGATTGCGCCCAGAAGAAAGCTGCCAGCACCGAAAGCTGTAGCTGGTTTTCACTGTCCCTTGAACTGCATTCGCTGCCGCACAGACATTCGCGCTCTGCAAAAGCTGTGGTTCGTAATGGGGCAACACTCTGTATCTCACTCTCCCGGAGCCCGGATGCCAAATTCGAAACGTCCAGCGATTGCGCCCAGAAGAAAGCTGCCAGCACCGAAAGCTGTAGCTGGTTTTCACTGTCCCTTGGAACTGCATTCGCTGCCGCACAGACATTCGCGCTCTGCAAAAGCTGTGGTTCGTAATGGGGCAACACTCTGTATCTCACTCTCCCGGAGCCCGGCTGCCAAATATGAAACGTCCAGCGATTGCGCCCAGAAGAAAGCTGCCAGCACCGAAAGCTGTAGCTGGTTTTCACTGTCCCTTGGAACTGCATTCGCTGCCGCACAGACATTCGCGCTCTGCAAAAGCTGTGGTTCGTAATGGGGCAACACTCTGTATCTCACTCTCCCGGAGCCCGGATGCCAAATTCGAAACGTCCAGCGATTGCGCCCACAAGAAAGCTGCCAGCACCGAAAGCTGTAGCTGGTTTTCACTGTCCCTTGGAACTGCATTCGCTGCCGCACAGACATTCGCGCTCTGCAAAAGCTGTGGTTCGTAATGGGGCAACACTCTGTATCTCACTCTCCCGGAGCCCGGATGCCAAATTCGAAACGTCCAGCGATTGCGCCCACAAGAAAGCTGCCAGCACCGAAAGCTGTAGCTGGTTTTCACTGTCCCTTGGAACTGCATTCGCTGCCGCACAGACATTCGCGCTCTGCAAAAGCTGTGGTTCGTAATGGGGCAACACTCTGTATCTCACTCTCCCGGAGCCCGGATGCCAAATTCGAAACGTCCAGCGATTGCGCCCACAAGAAAGCTGCCAGCACCGAAAGCTGTAGCTGGTTTTCACTGTCCCTTGAACTGCATTCGCTGCCGCACAGACATTCGCGCTCTGCAAAAGCTGTGGTTCGTAATGGGGCAACACTCTGTATCTCACTCTCCCGGAGCCCGGCTGCCAAATTCGAAACGTCCAGCGATTGCGCCCACAAGAAAGCTGCCAGCACCGAAAGCTGTAGCTGGTTTTCACTGTCCCTTGGAACTGCATTCGCTGCCGCACAGACATTCGCGCTCTGCAAAAGCTGTGGTTCGTAATGGGGCAACACTCTGTATCTCACTCTCCCGGAGCCCGGATGCCAAATTCGAAACGTCCAGCGATTGCGCCCACAAGAAAGCTGCCAGCACCGAAAGCTGTAGCTGGTTTTCACTGTCCCTTGGAACTGCATTCGCTGCCGCACAGACATTCGCGCTCTGCAAAAGCTGTGGTTCGTAATGGGGCAACACTCTGTATCTCACTCTCCCGGAGCCCGGCTGCCAATTTGAAACGTCCAGCGATTGCGCCCACAAGAAAGCTGCCAGCACCGAAAGCTGTAGCTGGTTTTCACTGTCCCTTGGAACTGCATTCGCTGCCGCACAGACATTCGCGCTCTGCAAAAGCTGTGGTTCGTAATGGGGCAACACTCTGTATCTCACTCTCCCGGAGCCCGGATGCCAAATTCGAAACGTCCAGCGATTGCGCCCAGAAGAAAGCTGCCAGCACCGAAAGCTGTAGCTGGTTTTCACTGTCCCTTGGAACTGCATTCGCTGCCGCACAGACATTCGCGCTCTGCAAAAGCTGTGGTTCGTAATGGGGCAACACTCTGTATCTCACTCTCCCGGAGCCCGGCTGCCAAATTCGAAACGTCCAGCGATTGCGCCCACAAGAAAGCTGCCAGCACCGAAAGCTGTAGCTGGTTTTCACTGTCCCTTGGAACTGCATTCGCTGCCGCACAGACATTCGCGCTCTGCAAAAGCTGTGGTTCGTAATGGGGCAACACTCTGTATCTCACTCTCCCGGAGCCCGGATGCCAAATTCGAAACGTCCAGCGATTGCGCCCAGAAGAAAGCTGCCAGCACCGAAAGCTGTAGCTGGTTTTCACTGTCCCTTGGAACTGCATTCGCTGCCGCACAGACATTCGCGCTCTGCAAAAGCTGTGGTTCGTAAAGGGGCAACACTCTGTATCTCACTCTCCCGGAGCCCGGGTGCCAAATTCGAAACGTCCAGCGATTGCGCCCACAAGAAAGCTGCCAGCACCGAAAGCTGTAGCTGGTTTTCACTGTCCCTTGGAACTGCATTCGCTGCCGCACAGACATTCGCGCTCTGCAAAAGCTGTGGTTCGTAATGGGGCAACACTCTGTATCTCACTCTCCCGGAGCCCGGATGCCAAATTCGAAACGTCCAGCGATTGCGCCCACAAGAAAGCTGCCAGCACCGAAAGCTGTAGCTGGTTTTCACTGTCCCTTGGAACTGCATTCGCTGCCGCACAGACATTCGCGCTCTGCAAAAGCTGTGGTTCGTAAAGGGGCAACACTCTGTATCTCACTCTCCCGGAGCCCGGGTGCCAAATTCGAAACGTCCAGCGATTGCGCCCACAAGAAAGCTGCCAGCACCGAAAGCTGTAGCTGGTTTTCACTGTCCCTTGGAACTGCATTCGCTGCCGCACAGACATTCGCGCTCTGCAAAAGCTGTGGTTCGTAATGGGGCAACACTCTGTATCTCACTCTCCCGGAGCCCGGCTGCCAAATTGGAAACGTCCAGCGATTGCGCCCACAAGAAAGCTGCCAGCACCGAAAGCTGTAGCTGGTTTTCACTGTCCCTTGGAACTGCATTCGCTGCCGCACAGACATTCGCGCTCTGCAAAAGCTGTGGTTCGTAATGGGGCAACACTCTGTATCTCACTCTCCCGGAGCCCGGATGCCAAATTCGAAACGTCCAGCGATTGCGCCCACAAGAAAGCTGCCAGCACCGAAAGCTGTAGCTGGTTTTCACTGTCCCTTGGAACTGCATTCGCTGCCGCACAGACATTCGCGCTCTGCAAAAGCTGTGGTTCGTAATGGGCAAGACTTTGTATCTCACTATCCTGGAGCCCGGTTGCCAAATTCGAAACGTCCAGCGATTGCGCCCACAAGAAAGCTGCCAGCACCGAAAGCTGTAGCTGGTTTTCACTGTCCCTTGGAACTGCATTCGCTGCCGCACAGACATTCGCGCTCTGCAAAAGCTGTGGTTCGTAATGGGGCAACACTCTGTATCTCACTCTCCCGGAGCCCGGCTGCCAAATTGGAAACGTCCAGCGATTGCGCCCACAAGAAAGCTGCCAGCACCGAAAGCTGTAGCTGGTTTTCACTGTCCCTTGGAACTGCATTCGCTGCCGCACAGACATTCGCGCTCTGCAAAAGCTGTGGTTCGTAATGGGGCAACACTCTGTATCTCACTCTCCCGGAGCCCGGCTGCCAAATTGGAAACGTCCAGCGATTGCGCCCACAAGAAAGCTGCCAGCACCGAAAGCTGTAGCTGGTTTTCACTGTCCCTTGGAACTGCATTCGCTGCCGCACAGACATTCGCGCTCTGCAAAAGCTGTGGTTCGTAATGGGGCAACACTCTGTATCTCACTCTCCCGGAGCCCGGCTGCCAAATTGGAAACGTCCAGCGATTGCGCCCACACGAAAGCTGCCAGCACCGAAAGCTGTAGCTGGTTTTCACTGTCCCTTGGAACTGCATTCGCTGCCGCACAGACA
>NW_027328571.1:0-5828 GCF_034638445.1 Ciconia boyciana
TGGATACTGTCCTGGTTTCGCTGGGATAGAGGTTAATTTTCTTCCTAGTAGCTGGCATAGTGCTGTGTTTGGATTTTAGTATGAGAATAATATTGATAACACGCTGATGTTTTAGTTGTTGCTAAGTGGTGTTTACACTAGTCAAGGACTTTTTCAGCTTCCCATGCTCTGCCAGGTGCACAAGAAACTGGGAGGGGCACAGACAAACTGGCCAAAGGGCTATTCCATACCATATGACGTCATGCTCAGTATATAAACTGGGGGGAAGTTGGCTGGGGGGTGTGACGGTGTGCTTCCCCCGACCTTTATCTCCTGCAACCCTGCTTAGGTGATAACCACCAGTGGTGACTGTAATGGATGCATCTGGTCACGATGGCTGCATCAGCTCAAAGTGGATTCAGGAGACAGATAACAACACAATAGCCTAGGCCATTGTGCAATGCACCCACCGAAGAAACTAAAACCTGTGGTCAGCATGCAAATATGACTATGGGTCAATCATCTTATCCCCCATAAATAGCGAGCAGCCCAAGAGCCCTTTGAGCTCTCCTGCACGGCAGCGGGCTGCACGCCAGGATCTCCCTTGAGCAGGGACGCCTCTCAAGGTTACTCCTCGAGGTTGAGAGATTCCTTGCCGCAACAGATCCTCGGTAAGTGACTAATAGCGTGCTAAACTTTGAAATCCTAGCTAAGTGATATAAAGGATTGATTGTGCACATATAATCCTTTAGACATAAACCGTTGACCGAGTCTGGGGACTAGGACTGGATCTAGCCGCACCTAGACTCCTCTCTGAGAAGGAGTTTAGAAAGCAAGGGATCTTTCCGAACCTCATGACTCAACGGGAGGGTCTCCCTGACAGTTTGTCTGACCCTGTCCTCTATGCAGTAAATAATCAAGTGTGCCTCGCCATCGAATCTTGTTAAAACACTGTCGCATTGAACTTTGTTAACTCCCTATTCTGTATCAATAGACTATATTTTTACTTCTCTCTTACGAGCGAAGTGCACTCTCACTCCATCCGCGACAAATTGGCGTAGTTGGCAGGATGGCAAGTAGTATCACTGATTATTTACGGAGGCATGGAGTGAATCCGAGTCCCACATTCTCAGCAGAATGGACCCGTAACAATTGGCATAATTGGGAAGCCATTGAAGAATACCTAAAAGTAACTAGAGGCCGCACAAAGGATGGAAAAGGGAAAGGAGTTATCTGCAAGATGCTAAATGCCTGTTTAGAAGCTGCACATCAGGAAAGAGAGAACAGAAATAAAAGGAGCAGGACCTAGAGAAAGAAATAGAAGGTAGAAAGGCAACTGAGTTGTTACTGTCTTTAAAAATTGAACAACTGCAGAAACAGTTACAGGAGGAAAAGGAAAAGACAAAAGTTGGGAGAAAAGGTCAGAGATGATGCTTATACAGGCTCCCCCCCCCCCGACATCGTACAGATTAGGAAACTAATAGTATCCCCTGAAGACTGGGATGGAGACATCTGGGGTGATCCCGATGATAGCGAGCCAGAAGACGACGACCCTTTGTTCCCCACAAATCCTCCTGAGTATGAAGCCAGACCCATTGTTAAAACAGAAAGAACTGTGGGTCCTCGAAGTGGTGGTCATCTGCGACATACTACGCGAACCATCCCTGGGATCTGTTGCAATTGACAAATTTGCAAGAGGGATATAGCAGAAAACCAGGTGAAACCGAAACAGAATACTTGTGGCGAGTATGCCTCAGTGGCAGTGACCGAATAATGTTGAGTGAGGATGAAGCAAGCGGCTATTGGTGTCCGGGAGTTTTCTTAAATTTAGGACCCGACCCGACAAATACACCTCATTCTATCACCAGCCGAGTAGCTTATTGGGCTGGAGGAATAGACAGCATGGAGCGAGGTGAACCCTCCATAATTCCCATTAAATCTTTAAGTGAGCTCTCTACAGCCGTCACAAAAGCCGCCTGTATACAAGCCACGCACAAAGGAGGGTCCCATGATGTCCCACTGTCTGCTACAGTAGATTTCGCAATGTTAAAACCACTGATTAGAGGAGCCCCCGGCAATTCTTAAACCTCATTTAGTTGCAAAAGGAGATGAGATCAAGAAAGACACAGAACACAATGAGGGACTAGGTGATAACGCTCAAAATGCCCACAAGCAACTCCCTACCTGGGCAGAACTGATGCACGGCATTGTTAACTACAGCCGTGAGATGGGCTGGGACGATGCACCAGCTGAAAAACAAAACCCTGAAGCGCCGGGAGGAGATCACAAAGTAAGACCCATAAAACAGGGAACAGAAACTAGATCGAAGGGAAACAAATTTAAAAACCCCAAACGGAATCTCGAGAACAGAGGAATGAATTGTGGAGGAATGCATTAGCTTTAGGCATTCCCAGAGCTGCAATTCAAGGTCAGCCTACTGGCATAACTTTGAGTCTAATTGAAGCATTTCAAAACAAGATAATGGTGAAAGGAAGGAGGCGTATTTCAACTCCTCCTGCGCCAGACCCCAGAGGAGACAACCCCTTCCTCCCCTTAGGGAGGAATTGCAGGACATGAAGTCAAAAACGAGTGAGTGTCCGGGAAGGCAATTGGGCCTGCCTGTCCGGAAAGTGGAGGCTTATCAGTGGATAAGTGATAATGGCCCATACATTTTAATTCCAGTTGGTCCTCAAAGACAATCGGTAAAGTTTTTAATAGATACGGGAGCACAAATTTCACTATTAACACAAGAAGATGCCGAGAAGCTGGGTGTACGACCCAGCCGGCAAAGAGTTAAAATTACCGGCGTCAACGGAGTGAGCGTTCAGTGCCAAACTGCCGAGGTCAATTTATGGCTCCGGCGAGAAGCGCATGTCGAGTACTGCTTTGCAATTAAAGATCACCATGAAAATATTTTAGGTTTCGATGTTTTAAATGGATCTAACCTGGCGCCTGCCGAACGGCAGCGTGTGGTCCTTCGGCTCGAACATTGATCCCAACCCCAGCAGAAGCCGGGAGGCTGCAGTGCGGGCACTGCGCACAGCCCTGCGCTCCCAGAGTCAAAAATCACTAACGTACCGGCAATATCCCATTTCTGCTGCGGCACGAAATGGAATTTCTGAAGTCATAGCTGATTTGGAGAAACGACAAATTATCTCCAGAACGCACTCCCCATATAACTCACCTGTCTGTCCCGTCCGCAAACCAGACGGGAGGTGGCGTTTAACTGTCGATTATCGGCGCCTGAACGCCAATACAGCCCCGCTCACAGCTGCTGTGCCAAACATTGCCAACTTAACAGCTACTTTGCAAGCAGCTGCACACCCGTGGATGGCAGCGCTAGATGTAAAGGATATGTTCTTTATGGTTCCCTTAAAGGAGAAGGATAAAGAGAAGTTTGCTTTCACTTGGGAGGGAATACAATACACCTTTAACAGACTCCCACAGGGGTATAAACATTCACCCACGATTGCTCATGCCGCGCTCGCTGAACTTTACAGACAGTGTCACTCCCCAAGAAGTGAAACTGTACCAATATATAGATGATATTCTGATTGGAGGAACTTCCTGAAAAGGTTGGAGAAGCGGCAGCAGCAGTATGGCAAGTACTAAATAAAGCAGAAATTGAGATTCCACCCGGAAAATGTCAGGGACCAAGTAAAGAAGTAAAATTTTAGGTACTTGGTGGATAGCAGGCAGTGCAGTGATTCCTCCAGATACCTTAAGAAAAATTGAAGAGCTGCAAATGCCCCAATCAAGGAAGGAGTTACAACAATTAATGGGAACTTTAGGATATTGGAGGAAACATGTGCCTGGATTTTCTATCATTTCCCGTCCTTATACTCACTCTTACGGAAAGGCAAACCCTGGGAGTGGAAATTAGAACATAAAGAGGCAGTCAAAACTCTAACTGAAGAGTTAAAAACATATCAGATCACTGGGACCAGTGCACCCAGCTTGACCCTATTATAGCCGAGATGGGGTTTTACCGAACATGCTACTTACTGTAACCTGTTCCAAACTGGGCCCGATGGGCCAAAAGACCTTTATTGTTTAGCTCAACCGCATTTAAAGAAACAGAACAACGATACTCTGAATGGGAAAAGGGACTTTTATCTTTAGTCCGAGCAGCTAAACAAGTTGAGAAAATACATCAGGGACAACCTGTGCAAACTAGAGGACCATTTAATTTACTAGAAGCAATCTAAAGGGGACTGCTCCCCAGAAGGAGTTGCACAAAACCCCACTGTCCGAAAATGGTATGCCTACCTAACAGGAGTTGCAGAAAATATGCAACTAACTGAAGGACACACTAATTGCTTTCCAAATTGCAGATGCCCATAAACACAGACCCTTTAGCGTTGCAACAACCTTTTAAACCTTCACCCATTCTGGATGCACCGCCTCACTGAGGGTACACCAACAGAAAACATTTGGTTTACAGATGCTTCAGCAAAAAGAATTGCAACTGTGGAAATAGCGATATAAGGCCGTTGCATTAGATATTACCCACAAACTCGGCATTAGAACAAGTAGTAGAAGAAGATAGAAGGCAGTCTAAGCTAGTCGGAGAAATAAGAGCGAGTTGCTTTGGCAGCACAAAATGGAGCAAAAATCATATATGTAGACTCTTATGCTGTGGGGCTGAGTGCGCCACACAGTGGCTCTGTCAATGAGGAAACCTTTGAATTGGGTAGAGTGAAATAGATCCCCAGTTTGGAGAAACAAAGATTGGCTTCATTATTACTAGATATAGCCCAGGAAAACACTGCTTTCAAGATGGGATGGGTAATTAAGCTTCATGCTAAAGATAATCCAACCAGCCACAAAGCGGAATGAAAAAGGTAGATGAGTACTTAACTAAAAATGAGTGGAAAATCACCTTAAATCCTGGAGTGGTATCGACTGGGAGAATGGTTACATCAAAACCCTAGGCCACACAGGTAAAGAAGCACTTTACTTTGCTGCACAGAAGCAAAGGCTGGCCTATAAACAAGAAAAATCTTCTGAAACTATTCTTACAAGAATGTCCCTCAGTGTAGATTGAAATTACAGAGCAGATCCTCCACTGCTAAAAGCACCACCTTTACATATCAATGAAGGAGAAAACTTCATAGATCTACATGGCCAAATTGATTATATCGGACCATTCAAAAAATCCTCTGCGTGCAGGATATCGATACATCCTTACAGGAGTGGAAGTATGATCTCCCTTTGGCTTGCTTATGGCGACATTAAATGTCGGAAAGCCGATGGGCAAAATACAGTGTGAGGGCTATCGTTTTGGCTTCTCAAAATCCTACCTACTCCTGATGTTATCCAAAGCGACTACTGGGCTCACACTCTCTAGATGTAAGGGAAGATACAAGATTGGGCAAAACTGGAGAGTGGAATTAGATGGGTATTCCACACCCCATACCTACCCTCAATCAAATGGGATGGTAGAAAGAGCTAATGGCTTGTTGAAAAGGAATCTCCAAACCACAGGAAGCTCAATGGGATACGAGACTTCCCAGGAAGTACTCCATCAATTAAATGACCATCGATACGGGCCTACTGGAAGCCTCCGTAAGCCGAGCATTCTTTGTAAAAATCATTGAAGCTGAGCGCTCCCAGCTCTACTAGGAAAAGAGAATCATCCAATGACATTACAGCCAGGACAGCCTGTGATGGTCAGTGCAATTTACCATCCATCGGTACTGGCTGCCTATGACTTTAACTAGGCAACCTCGTGTGCCCACTTGCACTGGGAAGGCTTACTGCCGATAAGCAGTGGTGGCAAAACACAGGGTCATGTAGTTCACGATGGATTTTTCCTTCTTCTTAATGGGGTAACCCCCTGTTCGGAC
>NW_027328572.1:0-5698 GCF_034638445.1 Ciconia boyciana
CTGGTAATCCCAGGAAGGTCAATGCTTGAAGCCGTAGCGAATAACTTGGCCGCAAGTAGAATTTCCGAAGGAAGAAAAACAACGGGAAGCAAATAGCAAGTTACCGAGCGATTTGCGTGGGTCCACCACATGGCAGTTTTATTGCCAAACGCTGCTGGGCAGTATGCTCCAAGCGGCTCTTTTTGGTAAACGTGAATTTTCAGGAAGTTCAGGGTTGTGCGTGGCAAAACGTGTCCCTCTGTTTATGTATGCCGCTACGTAAACGTCCAGCGGCGGGGCTGTTGTTCCCTGCTCTCGATACTGCCACGGTAGTGCTGCGGTATTTAGACCCAAGAGAGGGCTTTAGGAAGGGAAGGAGAATGCCTGTTTTCTGTGAGGGCTACGAATGCTGACCCTTTTCTCTGCCGCTTTCCCGTGCGTGCGATGAAGCGGTGTTATTTTTCTCCCTTGTTCCTGGTCTAAATAGTTCTGAAGCTGTCGCTGCTGTGGGATTGCAAGTGGTGTTTCAAGGTTTTTGTGGGGTTCTAGTTACGGATCGCTTCTCCTGTGGCGAAGCGTCAAGATACGGTTTTCAGTGTAAAGCTTCAGAAACTGCATCCGCTGAAATCAGCGCAGGTGAAAGTGATGTTGCGCGTGCAGCTGTGCTCGCAGGGATGCTCGGCGGCTCCTCCTCAAAACAGCGAGGGGCGTGTGGCCATCCGGAGGGTTGCGCTCTGGGTCTGAGGGCGTGCCGTCTTCTTGCTGCGCTTTTTGCTGCGCAAACCAAAGCTGCCCGTGAGTCAAAAAAAGGCACGGTTGTCTAAAAAGCGCGCAAGCTCTAGCGGCCTGTATCGTCAACTGTACCGAAGATGATGCAAAACACTTTTTCCTCTGCTCAGTTGTAGTCTTCACCAAGCTTCACCAAAAAAGGAAGCTTTAGATTCCTACCCAGCTTTATGCTAAAGGTTTTTTTTTCCTCTCTCAGCAGAATGTCAGCCGCCACCATTTCGCCGTGGTCGCCCTTTCTTCTGCCAGGAAAGTGCAAGGCGGACGGAAAGGATCCGTAGTGGTCTGCCAGTCCACGGTACGTCTACGATGTGTGCCTGCGTTTTTCCGAAGGTACTCGTAGCGGGGACTTGAAAGTTAAGGTGAAGAATGTGCCAACTCTCCTTCTGTAGTTTTTCTGTGAAGTATTTCAACACAAATACTACAGATAGAAAAAGGCGTGTTCTGGAGCGTGCCTACGCAAAGCTGACTTCCCTCCGTTTCTTTTCTCTTCCCGAAAGCGTAATCTTCTGTTTCTGTGCGCTTCCTATGAAATGATACTGTGAAAATAATTTTGTACTAAAAGAGGAAAGAAACTGTTGGGAAGAGTTCAGGTGTTCAGAAGAAAGAGCCTTTGTTTTCCTGGGAAAAGCTTTCTGCTTTTTCAGTCAGTAAGGTTTTAAAATATCTTGTAGGAGTACTTGAAAAGCCTTACTGCGATCCTAGCATCCGTACGAAAAGCCGTCAAGGTCAAAGAAGAGACGTGGCCAAAGCCGGGACAAATGGGCGTCGCTTCCGCGTGTTTTCCAGGCTTTGCCAAGAAGCGTTAGCAGCCTTGTAAGTACCGCCAGTGAGTCCTGATGTGGTTTTGGTGAGTTACTGCTTCGAGAAGGTCCTTTTTCCTGAAGCTACGGTGTGTAATGGTTTTGACTTCAGTTGGGAAGAGATTTTCCCGACTGGCAATCCTTCTCATTCAAAGAAGTTGCATTTGGACGAACTTCCCATCGGAGCGGCTGGACGTGCCAGTAGAAGTCATCAGCAGCAAGACTTTTCACTCTCTTTAAAAACACCCAGAAAAGTCAATTTCCTTCCAAGGACCCAAGCCCAGCACGTCTTCCAAAAGCTGATGGCATTGCTGGTCTTTGGTTCTCAGTTGTAACAGCCAAGATAGCATAAAAAGGCATTCCTCTGCATGCTTCAGTACAGGCAAAAGCATTAGCAAATCTGCCGGTCCCTTTTGGTAGCCTGATGTATTGCAGCACTGGGGATTTGATTTCTGCGCCTCCTCCCCTCCTCCCCCCCCAGTGAAACCGTCTGGGGGATCTCTTATCTCACTGACTTTTCTATCAAACTGGAACTTTAAACAGAAGTTAAAATGGTGTCATTGACAAAGTGACTGGCACTGTTGAAACTGTAACTGCCCAATAGCTGTGGCATGCAACTTAGAGAGGTGTGTTTCAGCAGTGAGGTATTTGTTCTCCGTGTTTCAAGAGAGAGGCAACTGAACGTTACGGGGTTTTCCCCAGTATTTTGACGGCGTGCTCTGCAGTGCTTTATTTCTGCCTCTCTTTCCATGGCGCGTTTCCCTGGCGCTTGGTAGCGTCTCTCTTGGGCAGCGCAGCTGGTCAGATGTCACTAGGAGGGACATAGCGCACAACCCCCCCCAGTCACGTTATAACCGTGCATTTTGGAGAGAGATGGTTTAACGGTATCCCAGCTGTGCAAGGTAAATGAATGCAAAAGGAAACTCAAATGCTTTTCTAGTGTAAGTCTTGTTGTTGGATGTATATAAACATACGGCCACCTTTTTAGCGTAGAGTGAATTACTGAGATGTGTTCTTTATTTTCCATGTTACTCTCTAAAGGTTTACACTTCCCTTTCCAGCTTTCTTGACCGAGCGAGCAAGACGTGCAGCAGCAGCAGCAGCCGCGAGGGCCGTAGCCGTTGTGGTGGATCCGTAAGCGTAGATTCTGATGACGGTCCGGCCTTGTCCTGCAGCCTCACCGGGTTGTCTCCCTGCAGCAGTGCTGGAAGGAAGCGATGAGGCGTTTTCCAAGAGCAGCAAGAGCGTTCACTTGTAGGTGAAGAAGGTGTTGAAAATCCTACCGCTTGGTCTCAATAGGGATTTGAAGCGTTGCAGTCAGTGTAGCTGTTAAAGCGTGCGCTGTATCTGGAGCGGACCCGTTTCCCTAGAATCCTGCTTTAGCTCAGCTCCTCTCTATCCCTTATTCTGACTGAATCCCTGTACTTTCTGCTGTGGTGTTTTTTTCATGTGCTGAAAGGGAATGTGGGAGTTTTGTTTTTCAGCGGTCTTGCTGTAAGCGTCTGGTGGTGCTCCCTAGATCCCCCCGGCCAGGTTTCCCTGCGGGTCGTGAAGCATGGTGAGGGTCAGGGGCCAGCCCTGTGGCTGGGAGGCTCCTGGCTCTGTGTGCGGTGGGTGCCCCGCAGGTGGTGGGGAGAGCTCCGGGGCCGAGAGGGACTGGGGCTGCCGTTTGTTGCCCTGGGGGAGCCGGGTCGCAGCGCTGGGAAGGGAGTGGGGAAGATGCGGCGAGAGCAGAGGGCCGAACGCGAGAGATGTGGCACCGTCCTCGGGCACGCCTCCCCTATGCCGTGGGCGGCCGCCAGAGCTGCGGGACAGGGGCTGGGGGGCTGCAAGCATTTGGGGGGCTGCCCCCTTTATTTTTCTTAGCGGAGCTCCCCTTTTTGGTGGGGCATGTGTACATATGTAAATGGCCTGATGAAGGTAAGGAGCTGGCAGTTGGGGCAGTTTCCCTTGTTTTGTTTGTCTCTTTGGGTGTGACGAAGAAGGGGGGGAGGCTGGGGGAGCCGTATGATGTCTGTTGGGGCACCCCAGTGTCACTGGGGGGACGATATGGTGATGTGGCAGAGGAGCAGGGTTGAGTGGGGGGAGGGGGGTCACGGGACAGTTAACCTCCCCGAAAGGGGGTGACAGCCCCAAATGCCCTGAGGAATTGGTGGGGAGGAATTAAATAATGAAAAACTGTAAATATGGGTGTGAGGCATTGAAGTAGAGAAAAATCTCTCTCCTTTTATGTATATTGAAAAATTTTATGTATATATATCGTAAAAAGATTTGACAAGAAAGCCCTCTGTCTACTCTATTAATATAAAGGATGGTAGAATATGAAAAAAATGTAAATCGAGGTATATAGGGTTATAAAATAGAAAAAGAGCTCATATATATGACTAAAACAAGGAGTTTAAAAGTGCATGAAAAGAGGATGTATATGAAGAAATTTTAAATGACAACAAGGCAGAGCGAGCTCTCCCCAGCTGCAGTGCCGACTTCTGTCCACACAGAGGCAGCAGCGAGCACCAAAAAAAAAAAAAAACCAAAACAAACAAAAAAAACCCACTAAAACCTGCTTATCGCGCATGCGCGGCTCCCCAGCTGGGCAGTACCGAGCTTTGTCCACAGGGCGGCAGCAGAGCACCTGAAAATGCGGTACCGCGCATGCACAGCTCCCCAGCTGCAGTACCGAGTTTTGGTCACCGGGGGCGGCAGCAGCCAGGCACAACACAACAATGCGCAACAGTACGCATGCTACGCGGCGCTCGGGCTGCAGTGCCGACATTTGTCTCACCGGGCTGCAGCAGCGAGCCAAAAAGACCCACCGCGCATGCGCAGATCCCCATCTGCAGTACCGACCCTTGTTTCCCTGAGCGACAGCAGCGAGGCACTTTGTAACAATGCGCCACTGCGCAAGAAACGCAGCTCCCCACCTGCAGTACCGACTTTTGTCCACCGGGCGGCAGGGGCGAGCATAGAAAAAGGGGCCACCGCGCATGCTGCAAACTCCTGAAGCTGCAGTACCGACCGCTGTCCGCACGGCAGCGCAGCAGCAGAGCTCAGGAAAATGCACCACCGCGCATGCCCGGCTCCGCAGCTGCGGTAACTGAATCTTGTCCAGGCGGCGTGCAGCAGCAGGCACCAAAAATTGCACCACCGCGCATGCGCGGCTCCCCAGCTGCAGTACCGACCTTGCCCACGTGGCGGCAGCAGAGAGCACTCGAAAGTCCGTCAATGCGCTATGCGCCGCTCCCCGTCTGCAGTACCGATCGTTGTCCCACATGGCCGCAGCAGCGAGCACAAAAATTGCGCCCAGAGGTTTACGCATGCGCGACTTCCTGGCTACAGTACCGACGATTGTCCAGGACGGGGACAGCAGCGAGCTCGGGAAAATGCGCCACGGCGCATGGCAGCTCCCCAGCTGCAGTACTGCATCTTGTCCATCGAGCGGCAGCAGCTTTGTGCCACGAAAAAAATTGCACAAATGCGCATGCGCAGCTCCCCAGCTGCAGTACCCTGCCCTTTGTCCACTTGGCAGCAGCGAGCAGGCTTTCTCTGCAAATCCGCCGCGCAGCGCATGCTGCAGCTCCCCGGTTGCAGTACCGAATTTTGTCCAGACGGCGGCAGCAGCGAGCTGGGGGAAAAGTCGCCAGAGCGCATGCGCGGATCCCCAGCTGCGGTACTGCGCGCTGGTCCACGGCAGAGGCAGCAGCGAGCTGGGTGAAAGCGGCGCCACTGCGCATGCGCCGCTCCACAGCTGCAGTACCGACGTTTGTCCACCCGGAGGCAGCAGCGAGCACTCCAAAGGTCGCCACCGCGCATGCGCGGCTCCCTACCTGCAGTACTGCTTTCTTGTCCACACGGTGGCAGAAGCGAGCTTGGGAAAATGCGCCAGGTCGCATGCGCGGCTCCCCAGCTGCAGTACCGATCGTTGTCCACACAGCGGCAGCAGCGAGCACTTGAAAGTCCGCCGCTGCGCATGCGCGGCTCTCCAACTGCAGTACCGGGCTCGTTGTCCACATTGGCAGCAGCAGCCAGCACAAAAAAATTGCGCCAGCGCGCATGCGCTGCTCCCCTGCTGCAGTACCGACTTCTGAGCAATACGGTGGCAGCAGCGAGCTCGGGAAAATACACCGCGCATG
>NW_027328573.1:0-5595 GCF_034638445.1 Ciconia boyciana
ACATTAGGGTTAGGGCTGTTAGGGGTTTGGGCCATTGGGGTTAGGGCCAGGATTAGGGTTGGGGTTAGGCTGTTAGTGTTAGGGGTTAGGGTTGTGGTTGTGTTAGCAGTTGAAAGGGGCCAGTTGTGCCAGGCAGTTGTGGCCAGTGTTGTGCTAGGCCAGGGCCAGCAAAGCAGTTGTGTTGTGTTGTGCCAGGCCAGGCCAGGGTTGTGCCAGGCCAGCTGCTGTGCTGTGCCAGTTGTGCTGTGCCAGGCCAGGCCAGGCTGTGCTGTGCCAGGTTGTGCCAGTTGTGCCAGGCCAGGTTGTGCTGTGCAGGCTGTGCTGTGTGCAGTTGTGCTGTGCCAGTGCTGTGCCAGGCTGTGTGCCAGCAGTTGTGCTGTGCAGTGCTGTGCCAGGCTGTGCCAGGCTGTGCTGCTGTGTTGTGCCAGCAGTTGTGCAGGCCAGTTGTGCTGTGCCAGGCAGTTGTGCTGTGCTGTGCTGTGCTGTGCAGTGCTGTGCTGTGTGCTGTGCTGTGCTGTGCTGTGCTGTGCTGTGCTGTGCTGTGCTGTGCTGTGCTGTGCTGTGCTGTGCTGTGCTGTGCCAGCCAGTTGTGCTGTGCTGTGCTGTGCTGTGCTGTGCTGTGCTGTGCCAGCTGTGCTGTGCTGTGCTGTGCTGTGCTGTGCTGTGCTGTGCTGTGCTGTGCTGTGCCTGTGCTGTGCTGTGCTGTGCTGTGCTGTGCTGTGCCAGCGTTGTGCTGTGCCAGGCAAAGCAGTTGTGCTGTGCTGTGCTGTGCTGTGCTGTGCTGTGCTGTGCTGTGCTGTGCTGTGCCAGCAAAGCTGTGCTGTGCTGTGCCAGCTGTGCTGTGCTGTGCTGTGCTGTGCTGTGCTGTGCTGTGCTGTGCTGTGCTGTGCCAGCAGCAGTGCTGTGCTGTGCTGTGCTGTGCTGTGCTGTGCTGTGCTGTGCTGTGCTGTGCTGTGCTGTGCTGTGCTGTGCTGTGCTGTGCTGTGCCAGGCTGTGCTGTGCTGTGCTGTGCTGTGCTGTGCTGTGCTGTGCTGTGCTGTGCTGTGCCAGCAGTTGTGCTGTGCTGTGCTGTGCTGTGCTGTGCTGTGCTGTGCTGTGCTGTGCTGTGCTGTGCTGTGCTGTGCTGTGCCAGGCCAGGCTGTGCTGTGCTGTGCTGTGCTGTGCTGTGCTGTGCTGTGCTGTGCTGTGCTGTGCTGTGCTGTGCTGTGCTGTGCTGTGCTGTGCTGTGCTGTGCTGTGCCAGTGCTGTGCTGTGCTGTGCTGTGCTGTGCTGTGCTGTGCTGTGCTGTGCTGTGCTGTGCTGTGCTGTGCTGTGCTGTGCTGTGCTGTGCTGTGCTGTGCTGTGCTGTGCTGTGCTGTGCTGTGCTGTGCTGTGCTGTGCTGTGCTGTGCTGTGCTGTGCTGTGCTGTGCTGTGCTGTGCTGTGCTGTGCTGTGCTGTGCTGTGCTGTGCTGTGCTGTGCTGTGCTGTGCTGTGCTGTGCTGTGCTGTGCTGTGCTGTGCTGTGCTGTGCTGTGCTGTGCTGTGCTGTGCTGTGCTGTGCTGTGCTGTGCTGTGCTGTGCTGTGCTGTGCTGTGCTGTGCTGTGCTGTGCTGTGCTGTGCTGTGCTGTGCTGTGCTGTGCTGTGCTGTGCTGTGCTGTGCTGTGCTGTGCTGTGCTGTGCTGTGCTGTGCTGTGCTGTGCTGTGCTGTGCTGTGCTGTGCTGTGCTGTGCTGTGCTGTGCTGTGCTGTGCTGTGCTGTGCTGTGCTGTGCTGTGCTGTGCTGTGCTGTGCTGTGCTGTGCTGTGCTGTGCTGTGCTGTGCTGTGCTGTGCTGTGCTGTGCTGTGCTGTGCTGTGCTGTGCTGTGCTGTGCTGTGCTGTGCTGTGCTGTGCTGTGCTGTGCTGTGCTGTGCTGTGCTGTGCTGTGCTGTGCTGTGCTGTGCTGTGCTGTGCTGTGCTGTGCTGTGCTGTGCTGTGCTGTGCTGTGCTGTGCCAGTGCTGTGCTGTGCTGTGCTGTGCTGTGCTGTGCTGTGCTGTGCTGTGCTGTGCTGTGCTGTGCTGTGCTGTGCTGTGCTGTGCTGTGCTGTGCTGTGCTGTGCTGTGCTGTGCTGTGCTGTGCTGTGCTGTGCTGTGCTGTGCTGTGCTGTGCTGTGCTGTGCTGTGCTGTGCTGTGCCAGTTGTGCTGTGCCTGTGCAGTGCTGTGCTGTGCTGTGCCAGTGCTGTGCTGTGCTGTGCTGTGCTGTGCTGTGCTGTGCTGTGCTGTGCTGTGCTGTGCTGTGCTGTGCTGTGCTGTGCTGTGCTGTGCTGTGCTGTGCTGTGCTGTGCTGTGCTGTGCTGTGCTGTGCTGTGCTGTGCTGTGCTGTGCTGTGCTGTGCTGTGCTGTGCTGTGCTTGTGCTGTGCTGTGCTGTGCTGTGCTGTGCTGTGCTGTGCTGTGCTGTGCTGTGCTGTGCTGTGCTGTGCTGTGCTGTGCTGTGCTGTGCTGTGCTGTGCTGTGCTGTGCTGTGCTGTGCTGTGCTGTGCTGTGCTGTGCTGTGCTGTGCTGTGCTGTGCTGTGCTGTGCTGTGCTGTGCTGTGCTGTGCTGTGCTGTGCTGTGCTGTGCTGTGCTGTGCTGTGCTGTGCTGTGCTGTGCTGTGCTGTGCTGTGCTGTGCTGTGCTGTGCTGTGCTGTGCTGTGCTGTGCTGTGCTGTGCTGTGCTGTGCTGTGCTGTGCTGTGCTGTGCTGTGCTGTGCTGTGCTGTGCTGTGCTGTGCTGTGCTGTGCTGTGCTGTGCTGTGCTGTGCTGTGCTGTGCTGTGCTGTGCTGTGCTGTGCTGTGCTGTGCTGTGCTGTGCTGTGCTGTGCTGTGCTGTGCTGTGCTGTGCTGTGCTGTGCTGTGCTGTGCTGTGCTGTGCTGTGCTGTGCTGTGCTGTGCTGTGCTGTGCTGTGCTGTGCTGTGCTGTGCTGTGCTGTGCTGTGCTGTGCTGTGCTGTGCTGTGCTGTGCTGTGCTGTGCTGTGCTGTGCTGTGCTGTGCTGTGCTGTGCTGTGCTGTGCTGTGCTGTGCTGTGCTGTGCTGTGCTGTGCTGTGCCAGGCCAGCTGTGCTGTGCTGTGCTGTGCTGTGCTGTGCTGTGCTGTGCTGTGCTGTGCTGTGCTGTGCTGTGCTGTGCTGTGCTGTGCTGTGCTGTGCTGTGCTGTGCTGTGCCAGGCTGTGCTGTGCTGTGCTGTGCTGTGCTGTGCTGTGCTGTGCTGTGCTGTGCTGTGCTGTGCTGTGCTGTGCTGTGCTGTGCTGTGCTGTGCTGTGCTGTGCTGTGCTGTGCTGTGCTGTGCTGTGCTGTGCTGTGCTGTGCTGTGCTGTGCTGTGCTGTGCTGTGCTGTGCTGTGCTGTGCTGTGCTGTGCTGTGCTGTGCTGTGCTGTGCTGTGCTGTGCTGTGCTGTGCTGTGCTGTGCTGTGCTGTGCTGTGCTGTGCTGTGCTGTGCTGTGCTGTGCTGTGCTGTGCTGTGCTGTGCTGTGCTGTGCCAGTGTTGTGCTGTGCTGTGCTGTGCTGTGCTGTGCTGTGCTGTGCTGTGCTGTGCTGTGCTGTGCTGTGCTGTGCTGTGCTGTGCTGTGCTGTGCTGTGCTGTGCTGTGCTGTGCTGTGCTGTGCTGTGCTGTGCTGTGCTGTGCTGTGCTGTGCTGTGTTGTGCTGTGCTGTGCTGTGCTGTGCTGTGCTGTGCTGTGCTGTGCTGTGCTGTGCTGTGCTGTGCTGTGCTGTGCTGTGCTGTGCTGTGCTGTGCTGTGCTGTGCTGTGCTGTGCTGTGCTGTGCTGTGCTGTGCTGTGCTGTGCTGTGCTGTGCTGTGCTGTGCTGTGCTGTGCTGTGCTGTGCTGTGCTGTGCTGTGCTGTGCTGTGCTGTGCTGTGCTGTGCTGTGCTGTGCTGTGCTGTGCTGTGCTGTGCTGTGCTGTGCTGTGCTGTGCTGTGCTGTGCTGTGCTGTGCTGTGCTGTGCTGTGCTGTGCTGTGCTGTGCTGTGCTGTGCTGTGCTGTGCTGTGCTGTGCTGTGCTGTGCTGTGCTGTGCTGTGCTGTGCTGTGCTGTGCTGTGCTGTGCTGTGCTGTGCTGTGCTGTGCTGTGCTGTGCTGTGCTGTGCTGTGCTGTGCTGTGCTGTGCTGTGCTGTGCTGTGCTGTGCTGTGCTGTGCTGTGCTGTGCTGTGCTGTGCTGTGCTGTGCTGTGCTGTGCTGTGCTGTGCTGTGCTGTGCTGTGCTGTGCTGTGCTGTGCTGTGCTGTGCTGTGCTGTGCTGTGCTGTGCTGTGCTGTGCTGTGCTGTGCTGTGCTGTGCTGTGCTGTGCTGTGCTGTGCTGTGCTGTGCTGTGCTGTGCTGTGCTGTGCTGTGCTGTGCTGTGCTGTGCTGTGCTGTGCTGTGCTGTGCTGTGCTGTGCTGTGCTGTGCTGTGCTGTGCTGTGCTGTGCCAGTGCTGTGCTGTGCTGTGCTGTGCTGTGCTGTGCTGTGCTGTGCTGTGCTGTGCTGTGCTGTGCTGTGCTGTGCTGTGCTGTGCTGTGCTGTGCTGTGCTGTGCTGTGCTGTGCTGTGCTGTGCTGTGCTGTGCTGTGCTGTGCTGTGCTGTGCTGTGCTGTGCTGTGCTGTGCTGTGCTGTGCTGTGCTGTGCTGTGCTGTGCTGTGCTGTGCTGTGCTGTGCTGTGCTGTGCTGTGCTGTGCTGTGCTGTGCTGTGCTGTGCTGTGCGTTGTGCTGTGCTGTGCTGTGCTGTGCTGTGCTGTGCTGTGCCAGGCTGTGCTGTGCTGTGCTGTGCTGTGCTGTGCTGTGCTGTGCTGTGCTGTGCTGTGCTGTGCTGTGCTGTGCTGTGCCAGGTTGTGCTGTGCTGTGCTGTGCTGTGCTGTGCTGTGCTGTGCTGTGCTGTGCTGTGCTGTGCTGTGCTGTGCTGTGCTGTGCTGTGCTGTGCTGTGCTGTGCTGTGCTGTGCTGTGCTGTGCTGTGCTGTGCTGTGCTGTGCTGTGCCACAGTTGTGCTGTGCTGTGCTGTGCTGTGCTGTGCTGTGCTGTGCTGTGCTGTGCTGTGCTGTGCTGTGCTGTGCTGTGCTGTGCTGTGCTGTGCTGTGCTGTGCTGTGCTGTGCTGTGCTGTGCTGTGCTGTGCTGTGCTGTGCTGTGCTGTGCTGTGCTGTGCTGTGCTGTGCTGTGCTGTGCTGTGCTGTGCTGTGCTGTGCTGTGCTGTGCTGTGCTGTGCTGTGCTGTGCTGTGCTGTGCTGTGCTGTGCTGTGCTGTGCTGTGCTGTGCTGTGCTGTGCTGTGCTGTGCTGTGCTGTGCTGTGCTGTGCTGTGTTGTGCTGTGCTGTGCTGTGCTGTGCTGTGCTGTGCTGTGCTGTGCTGTGCTGTGCTGTGCTGTGTTGTGCTGTGCTGTGCTGTGCTGTGTTGTGCTGTGCTGTGCTGTGCTGTGTGCCAGGCCAGTGCTGTGCTGTGCTGTGCTGTGCTGTGCTGTGCTGTGCTGTGCTGTGCTGTGCTGTGCTGTGCTGTGCTGTGCTGTGCTGTGCTGTGCTGTGCTGTGCTGTGCTGTACAGCTGTGCTGTGCTGTGCTGTGCTGTGCTGTGCTGTGCTGTGCTGTGCTGTGCTGTGCTGTGCTGTGCTGTGCTGTGCTGTGCTGTGCTGTGCTGTGCTG
>NW_027328574.1:0-5302 GCF_034638445.1 Ciconia boyciana
ACAGCACAGCACAGCACAGCACAGCACAGCACAGCACAGCACAGCACAGCACAGCACAGCACAGCACAGCACAGCACAGCACAGCACAGCACAGCACAGCACAGCACAGCACAGCACAGCACAGCACAGCACAGCACAGCACAGCACAGCACAGCACAGCACAGCACAGCACAGCACAGCACAGCACAGCACAGCACAGCACAGCACAGCACAGCACAGCACAGCACAGCACAGCACAGCACAGCACAGCACAGCACAGCACAGCACAGCACAGCACAGCACAGCACAGCACAGCACAACTGGCCTGGCACAGCACAGCACAGCACAGCACAGCACAGCACAGCACAGCACAGCACAGCACAGCACAGCACAGCACAGCACAGCACAGCACAGCACAGCACAGCACAGCACAGCACAGCACAGCACAGCACAGCACAGCACAGCACAGCACAGCACAGCACAGCACAGCACAGCACAGCACAGCACAGCACAGCACAGCACAGCACAGCACAGCACAGCACAGCACAGCACAGCCTGGCACAGCACAGCACAGCACAGCACAGCACAGCACAGCACAGCACAGCACAGCACAGCACAGCACAGCACAGCACAGCACAGCACAGCACAGCACAGCACAGCACAGCACAGCACAGCACAGCACAGCACAGCACAGCACAGCACAGCACAGCACAGCACAGCACAGCACAGCACAGCACAGCACAGCACAGCACAGCACAGCACAGCACAGCACAGCACAGCACAGCACAGCACAGCACAGCACAGCACAGCACAGCACAGCACAGCACAGCACAGCACAGCACAGCACAGCACAGCACAGCACAGCACAGCACAGCACAGCACAGCACAGCACAGCACAGCACAGCACAGCACAGCACAGCACAGCACAGCACAGCACAGCACAGCACAGCACAGCACAGCACAGCACAGCACAGCACAGCACAGCACAGCACAGCACAGCACAGCACAGCACAGCACAGCACAGCACAGCACAGCACAGCACAGCACAGCACAGCACAGCACAGCACAGCACAGCACAGCACAGCACAGCACAGCACAGCACAGCACAGCACAGCACAGCACAGCACAGCACAGCACAGCACAGCACAGCACAGCACAGCACAGCACAGCACAGCACAGCACAGCACAGCACAGCACAGCACAGCACAGCACAGCACAGCACAGCACAGCACAGCACAGCACAGCACAGCACAGCACAGCACAGCACAGCACAGCACAGCACAGCACAGCACAGCACAGCACAGCACAGCCTGGCACAGCACAGCACAGCACAGCACAGCACAGCACAGCACAGCACAGCACAGCACAGCACAGCACAGCACAGCACAGCACAGCACAGCACAGCACAGCACAGCACAGCACAGCACAGCACAGCACAGCACAGCACAGCACAGCACAGCACAGCACAGCACAGCACAGCACAGCACAGCACAGCACAGCACAGCACAGCACAGCACAGCACAGCACAGCACAGCACAGCACAGCACAGCACAGCACAGCACAGCACAGCACAGCACAGCACAGCACAGCACAGCACAGCACAGCACAGCACAGCACAGCACAGCACAGCACAGCACAGCACAGCACAGCACAGCACAGCACAGCACAGCACAGCACAGCACAGCACAGCACAGCACAGCACAGCACAGCACAGCACAGCACAGCACAGCACAGCACAGCACAGCACAGCACAGCACAGCACAGCACAGCACAGCACAGCACAGCACAGCACAGCACAGCACAGCACAGCACAGCACAGCACAGCACAGCACAGCACAGCACAGCACAGCACAGCACAGCACAGCACAGCACAGCACAGCACAGCACAGCACAGCACAGCACAGCACAGCACAGCACAGCACAGCACAGCACAGCACAGCACAGCACAGCACAGCACAGCACAGCACAGCACAGCACAGCACAGCACAGCACAGCACAGCACAGCACAGCACAGCACAGCACAGCACAGCACAGCACAGCACAGCACAGCACAGCACAGCACAGCACAGCACAGCACAGCACAGCACAGCACAGCACAGCACAGCACAGCACAGCACAGCACAGCACAGCACAGCACAGCACAGCACAGCACAGCACAGCACAGCACAGCACAGCACCACCTGGCACAGCACAGCACAGCACAGCACAGCACAGCACAGCACAGCACAGCACAGCACAGCACAGCACAGCACAGCACCTGGCACAGCACAGCACAGCACAGCACAGCACAGCACAGCACAGCACAGCACAGCACAGCACAGCACAGCACAGCACAGCACAGCACAGCACAGCACAGCACAGCACAGCACAGCACAGCACAGCACAGCACAGCACAGCACAGCACAGCACACAGCACAGCACAGCACAGCACAGCACAGCACAGCACAGCACAGCACAGCACAGCACAGCACAGCACAGCACAGCACAGCACAGCACAGCACAGCACAGCACAGCACAGCACAGCACAGCACAGCACAGCACAGCACAGCACAGCACAGCACAGCACAGCACAGCACAGCACAGCACAGCACAGCACAGCACAGCACAGCACAGCACAGCACAGCACAGCACAGCACAGCACAGCACAGCACAGCACAGCACAGCACAGCACAGCACAGCACACAGCACAGCACAGCACAGCACAGCACAGCACAGCACAGCACAGCACAGCACAGCACAGCACAGCACAGCACAGCACAGCACAGCACAGCACAGCACAGCACAGCACAGCACAGCACAGCACAGCACAGCACAGCACAGCACAGCACAGCACAGCACAGCACAGCACAGCACAGCACAGCACAGCACAGCACAGCACAGCACAGCACAGCACAGCACAGCACAGCACAGCACAGCACAGCACAGCACAGCACAGCACAGCACAGCACAGCACAGCACAGCACAGCACAGCACAGCACAGCACAGCACAGCACAGCACAGCACAGCACAGCACAGCACAGCACAGCACAGCACAGCACAGCACAGCACAGCACAGCACAGCACAGCACAGCACAGCACAGCACAGCACAGCACAGCACAGCACAGCACAGCACAGCACAGCACAGCACAGCACAGCACAGCACAGCACAGCACAGCACAGCACAGCACAGCACAGCACAGCACAGCACAGCACAGCACAGCACAGCACAGCACAGCACAGCACAGCACAGCACAGCACAGCACAGCACAGCACAGCACAGCACAGCACAGCACAGCACAGCACAGCACAGCACAGCACAGCACAGCACAGCACAGCACAGCACAGCACAGCACAGCACAGCACAGCACAGCACAGCACAGCACAGCACAGCACAGCACAGCACAGCACAGCACAGCACAGCACAGCACAGCACAGCACAGCACAGCACAGCACAGCACAGCACAGCACAGCACAGCACAGCACAGCACAGCACAGCACAGCACAGCACAGCACAGCACAGCACAGCACAGCACAGCACAGCACAGCACAGCACAGCACAAGCACAGCACAGCACAGCACAGCACAGCACAGCACAGCACAGCACAGCACAGCACAGCACAGCACAGCACAGCACAGCACAGCACAGCACAGCACAGCACAACAACCTGGCACAGCACAGCACAGCACAGCACAGCACAGCACAGCACAGCACAGCACAGCACAGCACAGCACAGCACAGCACAGCACAGCACAGCACAGCACAGCACAGCACAGCACAGCACAGCACAGCACAGCACAGCACAGCACAGCACAGCACAGCACAGCACAGCACAGCACAGCACAGCACAGCACAGCACAGCACAGCACAGCACAGCACAGCACAGCACAGCACAGCACAGCACAGCACAGCACAGCACAGCACAGCACAGCACAGCACAGCACAGCACAGCACAGCACAGCACAGCACAGCACAGCACAGCACAGCACAGCACAGCACAGCACAGCACAGCACAGCACAGCACAGCACAGCACAGCACAGCACAGCACAGCACAGCACAGCACAGCACAGCACAGCACAGCACAGCACAGCACAGCACAGCACAGCACAGCACAGCACAGCACAGCACAGCACAGCACAGCACAGCACAGCACAGCACAGCACAGCACAGCACAGCACAGCACAGCACAGCACAGCACAGCACAGCACAGCACAGCACAGCACAGCACAGCACAGCACAGCACAGCACAGCACAGCACAGCACAGCACAGCACAGCACAGCACAGCACAGCACAGCACAGCACAGCACAGCACAGCACAGCACAGCACAGCACAGCACAGCACAGCACAGCACAGCACAGCACAGCACAGCACAGCACAGCACAGCACAGCACAGCACAGCACAGCACAGCACAGCACAGCACAGCACAGCACAGCACAGCACAGCACAGCACAGCACAGCACAGCACAGCACAGCACAGCACAGCACAGCACAAGCCTGGCACAGCACAGCACAGCACAGCACAGCCAGCACCTGGCACAGCACAGCACAGCACAGCACAGCACAGCACAGCACAGCACAGCACAGCACAGCACAGCACAGCACAGCACAGCACAAGCACAGCACAGCACAGCACAGCACAGCACAGCACAGCACAGCACAGCACAGCACAGCACAGCACAGCACAGCACAGCACAGCACAGCACAAGCACAGCACAGCACAAGCACAGCACAGCCTGGCACAGCACAGCACAGCACAGCACAGCACAGCACACCTGGCCTGGCACAGCACAGCACAGCACAGCACAGCCTGGCACACTGGCACAACCTGGCCTGGCACAGCACAGCACAGCACAACTGGCCTGGCACAGCACAGCCTGGCACAGCACAGCACAGCACAACACAACCTGGCACAACACACAGCACAGCCTGGCACAGCACAACCTGGCACAGCACAACTGCCAGCCTGCACAACACAAGCTGGCACAGCACAAGCCTGGCACAACTGCTGGCACAGCACAGCACAGCACAACCGGCCGTGACACAGCCTAGCGGCCTGGCCTGGCCACAACACAACCCTGGCCTGGCACAATGAAGCCTCCCCCTGCCCCAGCACAACCCTGTCCCTAACCCCAGCCAGCAACCTAACAACCACAGCCGCAACCGTAACCCCTAACCATGACCCCAACCCACAACCCTAACAACAACCCTATCCCTGACCCTTGGCTTACTGGCCCTGTCCCTGACCCCCTAACCCTGACCTCAACCCCCTGATCCTAAGGGCCTGACTCTAATGCTGTAACCCTGACCCTGTCACCCTGAGGCCAACCCCATGCCCTAACTG
>NW_027328575.1:0-5000 GCF_034638445.1 Ciconia boyciana
CTTCTACGACAAAGTGACCCGCCTAGTGGATGAGGGAAAGGCTGTGGATGGTGTCTCTCTTGACTTCAGTAAAGCCTTTGACTCAGTTTCCCACGGCATTCTCCTGGAGAAACGGGCTGCTCACGGCTTGGACGGGTGTCCTCTTTGCTGGGTAAAGAACTGGCTGGATGGCCGGGCCCAAAGAGCGGTGGTGAATGGAGTTTACTCCACTTGGCGGCCGCTCACAAGCGGTGTCCCCCAGGGCTCTGTGTTGGGGCCAGTCCCGTTTACTGTCTTTATCGATGATCTGGACGAAGGGATGGAGCGCACGCTCAGTAAGTTTGCAGACGACACCAAGTTGCGCGGGAGCGTTGATCTGCTTGAGGGTAGGAAGGCCCTGCAGAAGGACCTGGACAGGCTGGATCCACGGGCTGGGGCCAATGGTATGAGGTTCAAGAAGGCTAAGTGCGAGCTCCTGCGCTTGGGCCACAACAAGCCCACGCAACGCTACAGGCTTGGGGAAGAGTGGCTGGAAAGCTGCCTGGCAGAAAAGGCCCCGGGGGTGTTGGCTGACAGCCGCCTGAATGGGAGCCAGCAGTGCGCCCAGGTGGCCAAGAAAGCCAGTGGCGTCCTGGCTTGTATCAAAAACCGTGTGGCCAGCAGGAGTAGGGAAGTGATCGTGCCCCTGTACTCGGGCGCTGGTCAGGCCGCACCTGGAATACTGCGTTCAGTTTTGGGCCCCTCACTACAAGAAAGACATTGGGGTGCTGGGGCGTGTCCAGAGAAGGGCGACGAAGCTGGTGAAGGGTCTAGAGCACAAGTCTTGTGAGGAGCGGCTGAGGGAACTGGGGTTGTTTAGCCTGGAGAAAAGGAGGCTGAGGGGAGACCTTATCGCTCTCTACAACTACCTGAAAGGAGGCTGTAGAGAGGCGGGCGTTGGTCTCTTCTCCCAGGTAGCAAGTGACAGGACGAGAGGGAATGGCCTCAAGTTGCGCCAGGGGAGGTTTAGACTGGATATGAGGAAATCTGACTTCACTGAAAAGGGTTATCAAGCATTGGAACAGGCTGCCCAGGGAAGTGGTTGAGTCGCCATCCCTGGACGTATTTCAAAGACGTTTGGATGAGGTGCTTAGGGACACGCTGTAGCGGTGGTCTGGGTAGTGTTAGGTTTACGGTTGGACTCGATGATCTTCAAGGTCTTTTCCAACCTAAACGATTCCGTGATTCCGTGTGAGTCTGTGATTTCCCGAGCGGAGCCTGAGAAAGGCCTCGCACACCTCCACCCCCCCAGCCCAGGAGGGGGAAGATGCATCTCCCCGGCTGCAGCCCAGCCCCGCAGGCGCCCGACGCTGCAGACGGCGGCGCCGGCGGCGGGACAAAAAGGAGGCGGGAGGTGGCCCGCCAGCCACGTCCCCCCGCACGGCCAAGTCCCACGTCGTGTGCGAGGAGGCGTCAGAAGGAGGACGACGCCGGCCAGGGCAAGGGAGGAAGGGAAAAAGCCCCCAGGGGCAGAGGCTTTCGGACAAAAAAGGGTGTTCCCCGGGCGGGGGGGTCTCCCATCCCGGCAGTAACCGGGCCCGCCCTGCTTAGCTTCCGAACCCGGCCACCTTAAGGGTACTGGCCTGCACGCTGGCCCCCACCAGCACCCCCCCACCACTAACGCCCTTAGCCCCCACGCCCCGCCCCGCCCCGCCCCGCCCACGCTCTCCCCACCGCCCCCTTTCCCCCACGGCCCCGGCCCTGCGCGCCCTCCGCCGACGCGCCTGCCCCGCACCCACACACCACAAAACCCTCCTCTCCTCGACACCTCTCCGCGGGCCCTCGCACCACCTCACTCTCCCAAACACCCTCCTTCCCCACCGCCTCCTCCGCAACGCTTTACCTCACGCGTCTCCCACGACCCACGCACGCTTCTCCCCCTCCCTGCTCCACACCCGCGCTCCCTGACCGCCCCGACTGACCGCCCTGCACAACGCCCGCTTCTCCCTGACAACTCTTTCCGCCCCTCCCTCCCACCCACCCCCTCCCACCCAACCCAACCCAACCCACAGCGGGACCAGCCGCCTGCCTTCTCTTTCCCCCTGCTTGCCCACCTCCTACCCTCCGCCTCGCTCTGCACCCGGGCTTGCACGGCTCAGACAGCACCTGCCCTCCAGCGGCCCCTCCACTTCTGACCAAACCCCCGGCCACCGCGCCCGGCCTCCTCGTCCCCTAGCTGTGCTCTTCCCACCCCTGCCCCTCGCATCTTTCCACTGAGTGGTCTCCAGCAGTCTACAGCAGGCTCCAACGGACCATCAGAGACCCGCCAGAGACCACCGGAAACTGCTGGACGCCGCTGGACACCGCCGCAGACTGCAGGAGACCGCTGGACAACGCTGGAGACCGCCGGAGCCTGTTGGACTCCCTGGAGCACCACCAAGGTTATTGGGGCCTCAAGGTGGCATTTTTCATGCTGAGGATGACAGAGCCAGTGGGGGTGGCTGTCCTCAGCTAGCTCTCGCCTCAGCTACCAAATGGTGGGTGAAGATGAAGCCAGACATGCCCTGGCAGTGCACAGAGAATACCAACAATTCAGCAAAGAAGCTAGATGCCCCATCCCTGGAAACATTCAAAACGGACAGACAACTCTTCCTTTGGACAAGCAGAAGACTTCCGTTCTGGCAGGAAGGACTTTTGGCAAGATTGGCCAACAAACAATTAAAAACAATAAAAAGCAATAAAACCCAATTTAAAAACCAACAGAAATCCAAGAAACACCGACTGAAAAAGCAAAAAATGCTCTCCTCTCTCATTTGGCACTTGTGAGGCTGCATGCAGACTCCTGTCTCCCGTTCCGGTCTCCCCGGGGCAGGAACGACACCGACATACGCGGTGCGGGCCCAGCCCAGCACCTTCGAGATGGTGAGGGGCCGGGGCACAGGGCACACAAGGAAAGGCGGAGGGAGCTGCCACTGTGCGGCTGAGAGAAGAGAGGGCTCACGCCTGGGTCTGACTGGTGCTCTTCCAGAACACTGACACTGTTGTCCTGACCCAATACCACGTACAAAATCATCCTGTTCATCTCCCACACGCACTTCACTGCTGCTAGTTTTGGTATCCAGAACAGCAAAGCCCTTGTATTAAAAAAAAGAGAGAGCGAGCCTGATTTCCCCAGCTTGCAGCCCTACTCTCTTTGGTAGGATACAAGCCGCGGGCTCAACTCTCCCACCTGCTTCCTGAGCCTTAGTGATCAAAGAGGAAGTATGACAGCATTCCAATGCCACTGTTCTCTGCAAAGTGCATGGGAAGCGGCATCCCGTCTCTACTTCATGAGACGGGTGAGAAAAAAGCTTCATCTACACGGTAGGAATCAAACATGGAAGTGGAGCTTTGCTGTGAAAACTGCTTCTGTGAGCTCCTGAGCTACTCTGGCTTTAAGGGCTTTAACCCCACAGACAGGAGGTGGCGGGCCATGCTGTCAACTCTCTTTTTACACCTTGCCTTCTAATCAACGGCACTATTTGGGTTGCTCCCACGTGGAGCCTTGGAGCGGACTCGCAGGTATCCAGCAGAGCTTACTGGAGCCCAGGCCTTGCAGCAAACCAGGGAACACACTCAACTGACAGTCTTGGTGCACCTCAAGGACTTCCTGTCAAGTTTGCTCTGTACGGAAGGAAAAACATTGGGGCTGTTTGGTTTGGTTTGCTTTATGGGGATTTATTTGGGGGGTTTTCTTCTTTTTATCTGCCACATCATCTCTCTCCCTCCTCGAGCAAAAAGATTCAAACTATTGTTATCCCACAAGCGTGAAGGTCGTTTACCTGGTGTGCAAGATGCCAACATACATGCAGGGCAGAGGCATTTCGTTTCATGTCTGCGCAGAGATGGGTGCTAGGTGGTCATTCTACAAAGCTAGCACCCATCTCTGCGCAGACATGAAATAGGTTACCTCTGCCCTGCCATGTATATTGGTGTCTTGCACACCGGGTAGACGACCTCACGCTTGTGGGGTAACCGTTTTGGCGACCCAGATGGGACTGCGCTGACAGCCTCGCCCGGTTTGTTTTGCCGCATCCGACGCGGAGAAGAGAACTGAGTGGACTCCAGCGCGCACCGACCTGTTGATCGGGGACTCCTTCAGCTCCCCTCCTGCAGTCAGGAGGTAAGCGACACAACGCTACCAAAAGAAGGTATTTTGGGGGGGATATGAGAAAAGGGGGGTAGGGGCAAGATCTCTCGGGAAGCAGTCAGCATTTGTTCTGTTCTGGGCTCTGCATAAGACGCATCAGGAAAGATACGCAGCAGTAGCATCATTTTGTTTGTTTCCACACGCTGTTCTGTTCTGAGTAACAAAAGGAGACGTCCCTCGTTTTGGTTTGGGTACGAAATGCTGGTTCGTTTTCAGTACCACTATGGGCGCTGCTGCTTCCCAGGAGGCACCCCTTTGCTCTCCTCTAGGATGCATCCTGAAGAAGTGGAATAAACTAGGGGGAATCCCATGACTAAAAATAATCTAAAACGATATTGTCATCAATGGTGGCCACAATAGCAACTGGAAGATGGTAAACAATGGCCTGAGAATGGATCCCTGCAATATAACGCTACATTGCAATTAATGTTGTTTTGCTGGAGAACTGAAAAATGGGATGAAATACCCGATATGGATATGGTTTTTGCGTTAAGAAATGATTGGGATATTAGGAAGAAATGTGGCTTAGTGGATTCTAAGCAGCAGATTGGAATAGATGCGCTAAAAGAGAAAAAGGGAAAATCTTGTTGTACTGAATCGGAACAATCCAGAAGGACTGTATAGTACTGTTAAAACTGTCATGATGACTCATAATCCCAACTGGGGAGATGTACAGGCTCTCCTACAAGTATTTGTTTACCACTGAGGAGAGGAGAACAATTTTAGAGAAGGCTAGAGGAAGACTAACTCAAGAACATGGGGGGGTGCCTAATCCCGATATATACCTCCCAAAAGAGGACCCGGGCTGGAATCCAAACACAAGTGAAGGATTACAGAGGGTAAAGGAAGATCA
>NW_027328576.1:0-5000 GCF_034638445.1 Ciconia boyciana
CTATGTTTCTAGGCCACAACATATGTCTGTTAATAATGTTGTATAATCAGAAACACAAACATTAAAAAAGTTCTGGTGGAGATAAATAATCAACAGCTTTTATAAAACCTGTGACAAAACCGAATTTTAATCTCTAAAAGTTTGTTTTTCAGAGAGTTCATTGATACTGTTTAAGTTTCTTGAGCATCTGAGGATTATTTACTGAACATTTCTGTGATATAAGAAAAATACACATTTTAAGTCTCTTGTTACCTAGCCACCTAACAAATGAGCAGAATAAAGACGTTTTTGTGGCTTTAACAGACTGCTGTACAACCTAATATTCACGTTACGTTATTTTCATCATTGTATGTTTGACCATTCTTTCACTCACCTACTTATACTGGAAGCCTGTAGGTACACCACTTTCAGAAGGTTAAAAGTTCTAACAAAGTTTAAAAATTAAAAAAAAAAAGTGCTATAAAAGCATAAAGATTCTCATACTGAGTCAGACCAAGGGTATTTCTCACTCAGTATCAAGTATTGATTGTTACTGTAGATTGTTAAGAGAAGAATGTAAGAAATGAGGCAATTATACATTGATCATCGCCAGCATTCAACATCAGCAATTTAGGGACTCATGGTAAGTACTCAGTACTTCAATGTTCAATGTAAATCGGGTTCTTTCATTTCAGTACAAAGTTTTCAGAAGAAGAATCTTTGTGCACAGAACGAGCAACAGACCTTTGGGCATGTTGACCCAATGTTTTTGTAATCTATAGCAAGAAATAATTTTTTTGGACCAGGACGCAATTTGTAGAATTGCCTGTATCCTGGGATCAATTTTCCAGTTCTGTCCCAGAACAAGAGTTAGGTACACTGAACACAGAACCAGAATTTTTTATCTTTTGGGCTTTCAAAAAAGAAATTCAGGAGCATAGGACCATGGTTGTAACCCAGGGTATTAAGAAACAATAAATATATTGGTTGCTTTAGGTTTTATTTATTTTGTAATGTCTGTGAAAATATGTATTAATTTTCAAAACAGATTAATTTATCCTCCAGTTCTGACTTCTTTCAAAAGTATTAGCATATGTTCAGACACTGCGGTTGCTAGGATCACACATTTCTAAATAAAATTGCTATGCAAATGAGTCACTTCTCCAAATTCACTTTTGTGAAATGTCTGCTTAGTCTCATTTCTCTGTGAATCAGATAAAAAAAAGCGTTAGCATTCAATATAACAAATAAAACTCACTGCCTCCAGAAATATATCGTAAGCATACAATCTTCAAACATAATTAGGACTGTTTGCTCTGCCTTTTTATTTATTCATCAAAAATGGCATACAAAATTCAAAAGAAAAACAATAAATTACTATATAAACTCAAAAAGAAATTAGTATCTTGGATAAAGCAAATAAAAATTAAGTATTACCTTTAATTTACTGATTTCTTTTAAAGCTTCATTTCTTTCTTTCTTAAGTCTTTCCATGTCATCCTCCAAAGAATCACAGGTTACAAACTGCGTATTTAAATACGTAAGATTAGAATGTATTCCTAACTGTATCTTCCATAATCTTTAACATCTCATCTTAAAAAGTCTTGTTAATAAAATGAGAGGATAATCTTAATTTTAAAATAATTTAAAGCTCTGAAAATACTAAAAATGTTTAAGAAAATTCTGACCAACTTATCTTCCAAAGGAACAATTATTTTTCCTGTTAAAAAGGATTAATAAAAATATTTTTTAAAGTACCAAGAATACAACACTAATAGCCCCTGTTTTCTTCAATATTTTAAATAATACATAATTTTATTTTAATATTCCTATGCAGCAAATGTTCTTTCTTTAGAATAAACACCTCTAGAATAAACTGATTTTCACAGTAGCAGTAGTTCAAATGACTGGGCCCAATAATTGTTTATCACTCACAGAGGTAGTAGCAATATGTATTCCACTAAGAAATCTCAGTAAATCACTGTTGCCCATACTTATAAAAAATCACAACATAATTATGTGAATTACTTCCTGCAAAATAGGTTGCTTTAAAAAGCTTCACATAAACTAGGTTATCTTAAAGAACACCATGATATGGTGCTGTTATAAACATCTGCCCAAGATTTGGAGTAATCATACATATAATAAGCTCTCCAATAATCTCCTCCCAACAGTTAAACACTATACAGGCACATATTTTACCTGTGAATCCAGTAAGCTGGCAATTTCATTGACCCCAAATGTTACAGATTTTTGGCCATTATCTGTGGCATTCAATTGCATAGAGAACAGATTCCTTGAAACTTCAACGAAATCTAAAAAACAGTTTTGATTTTATTGCTGTAGTCCACAAGTTCAGTTTAGTAGCAGTATCACTAGATGCAACACAACTACTAATATCACAATGTATGGCTACTCTTTTATAAAAGCAGCGTCTGCCCTCCATAACCTTTCTAAAGAAAAATATGAAAATCAGACACACCTCTCTCAACAGAAACATTTGGTAAAGCTGGTAAGAATAAAAATGTTCAAAACAGGTCTTGGGATGAAATATCCCTCAATCAAGTTGTGAAGGAGAAAAGAAAACAAAAGGTGGTGTGAAGTTCACCTTCAAAGTATCTGGTTAGAGATACTCTACATTTGGCAGACCCCTGTGAAAAATTAAAAGAAATCTGCACACCTGTTATACACCTGCCCTTCCCAATGAATTGACCTTACTAGAGGAGACACAGTGCCTCTGCAGGAAAAAGGAAAAACTTTGTGTTAGCTCACAGCTCATAGTTGCCTTTGCAGGTCTTTTAATCCCTGATAGAGACCTGGTAAAACTGATGTTGACCAAGTTGAAAGTTTTAAATACAAACACTACAGCATTCTCAATCAACATGCCTTCGATTACCCATTCATTTTGAATGTATAAAAATAAAAAATTCTGCTACAATATGACAGAAAAGTGGAAATATAAAGATCAATGTTTATACCACATAAAATCTGATGGAAGATCCAGTATCTTTCTTGATAAGGTATTTGAAAATCCAGTGGCTTTTTGTATGGTTAAGTACAAGAAATTATTTTTCATATACTAATGTTTGATGCTGTTTGTCATAAACTTCAGGAAAAGTGAAATTTCCATCAGTTTTAGCATCAGAACTATCATATGTCTCACAGTTTATGAGAAATATTTTTAAATTGTTAGTGTCACCTACCAAAATTGCCATAACCAACAGAAGCAACTCATTCACATCAGAATTCGGTTTAGCTAGAAGAATACTCATGATGGTCTCCATGAGAATGTCTTTCTATATGCAATAGTTGAAATGTTCTTGCTTCTCACAAACTAAACAAGTTAAATAATCTGTCAGTTTAGTTGCTTCATGAAGTCTCTTTAACCATCAATACTCTCACAAGTAATTTTTGGAACAATTACATTACCCTATTGTGAAGGCAAAAATGTAAGAATTTGTGAGCACAAAAGCAAAACTTTTTCAAGGCTGCTCTTAATTAGACAAATTTGTGATTTGCTTTCCAATTACTTAGTTTCAGAATTCCAAGCTTATTTTTATACAGTAGAATAAGGTTCTTGCCTCAAAGTATAATTTTATTTGCAGTAGCAACACAATACTGACAGAAAATATATTAATGGTTATTATCTATGATTTCTATATTCCTCCATTTCATTATTTTCCATGGTAATTAACAAATTATTACCTCCAAAAGACACTGTTCCTTTAGAATCTTTCTGAAGTTGCTGCCTTAGGGCTTGCTGCTGTTCATCTGTGGGCTGAATCCCAAGGCAATTCAATGCCTGGAAGGAGAAAACTTATTTTGGAGGAAAAAAAAAAAAAAAAAAAAAAAGAAAGGACTAGGGATAATGACTGCAGGGACCTGGGGGAGTAATTAAAGAGCTATACTTCAAAGAGCCTTTATATCATAGTACACTCTCATTGACAACACTTTTATTCCAGGGATACTCTGTGACTTTTCCTTCTAATTGAGAGATATTCAGATATTATTTAACCTTGAATACAGATGAATGTAATAAGCAAAACCCTTTGTCCTTAATAACTGCCTTAAAAATCCTGAAGGATGTTCAGATTCCCAGAAGAGTTAATCAGTAATTAGATTAACAAAAACAGTAATTTGCCCAATATATAAAATGAAATATTGGCCTGCAACCTGAAAGAACTATCAAAATAGAAAATTTGGTGTATAATTTATACCTTAAAGTTCATCAACCTAGAAATTGGCTCCAGATGTTTTACATGCATCATGAAGGGGGAGAAAGGAAAACTCAAAAGATTATAAGTATTTACCCTCTCCAGCTTTTCTGCTTTGAGACGAATACTAGAGTTCCTTTTTTGCAGCTCATAATCATCATTCTGGCTGGGGGCAATAACTAAGAAGAAAAAAATTAAAATTAAACAACGATACAGTTGTAACTATTTCTTTTAAAATTTTGTTCTGAGGTTCTGGTTATCAATGGATGCCAGCTAAATACCCACTTGCCACAAATAAATGTTAATATTTAAATTTAATTTTTTTTAAAGGACATAATTGTAATAAAAATTATGGGTATCAATCACTTAAACTATTTTTTCACTTCAAAAAGTGACAAGTAGCAAATTAGCAGAAAGAAACCAGGAATAACTTTGAGCGACTCATCAAGCATATGGCTTATACTTGTGGTATTTTCTCTTCTCTCAGAGATACACAGTTACTCTGGAAACAGAAGGGGAAACACACTTGTGAATTCTGAGAAAGACCTTCCAGACACACCCTCAGCATAATCAACAGTTCCCAAAAGCATATCTAGGGACCTAGAAAACACTGTGGAAAGAGAGGGAATGACCTGTTGCCAACTAAGGGTTGTGTGGAGGTAGCTTAGACTGAATTCCAGCAGGCTCCTCAGTATTTTTTCCTAGGGAGGAACTCTTTTCCAAGAACTACCATCCATTAAGCCATCATCCATCATACCCTCCTTTCCAGTCCTTATATAGTCAGAAATACAAGTTTGCATAATTTTA
>NW_027328577.1:0-5000 GCF_034638445.1 Ciconia boyciana
AAGCGCTCCGCCCGTCCCTTTTCGCCCCCACGCCGCGAGGAGAGCCAGGCCAGGCACAGACAATCCACGCAAGCCTGAGGCGGGTGCCGTCACCGGCAGCCCCAGGGGAGGAAGGGACGACCGTGTCCTCAGCGCAGCCTCTGGGAGAGGGAAAGAAGAAGCAGACACCGTTATTACCGCAGATCGCCCCCGGCTGAAGCCTCTCCTTCCGCAGGGGCTTCTCGAGACGCGCGGAAGGCCAGCTTGCCACCGGCACGACGGGGCTTGGGAGCGACCTGGGGCTACAGGACAGGCTTCAGGGGAGGGGCTGGAGCTGGGGGCAGCTGCGCGTGGGGGGGCAAGCGGGGCCGGGGGAGGCTCAGGGGGAGCTCTGGGAGCGGGGAGCCGCCCGGCGTCTGCGCCTGGGGGGGTGTCCGCCTTCTTCCCCTCTCCCCTTCTCTCAGCTCTCGGGCAACTCCCTGGGGCTGCCCTGACCCAGCTCGCCTCCGGCACACCGGCAGCCTGCCGCAGCGGGCACTTTCAGGCTTCCCGTCCCGCAGCCAGCGGGCAGAACACACCCCCGCGCCCGCCAAAGGGGCTCGCTCGCCTTACCGCTGCCCCAGGACGCCCGCCGCCGCCGAGACCCGCGCCCAGCGCGCCGCCATGCCGCTCCCGGGCACCGCGCATGCGCCGGCCGCCGACGGCGCGCCGGAGGGGCCAGGGCTGGCGCCCGAACGCCGGGCGGCAGCACCGCGCTGCGGCCGTGCCGCCGCGGCAGCAGCGGAGGCGGCAGCGCCGCTGCGCCCTTGTGCGGTGTCGGCGCTGCAGTACCGCGCCGCGGCACCGGCAGCAGCGAGCACCCGGCGGGCGGCGCGGACCCAGGGGCGGCACCGGCGCTGCAGTTCCGCGCCGAGCGCCCGCCGGCAGCGTGCACGCGGGGCGGCGGCAGCGGCGGCGTTTCCTTACCGGGAGGCAGCAACGAGCGCGGCGGCGGCGCTTCGCAGGCACCGCGGCACCGCCTTGCCGTTACCGGCGGACGGCAGCCGCGGTGAGCACGGCGGCACCCCACCGCACATGCGCGGTGCCGGACCTGCAGTACCGCGTTTCCTCCGCCAGAGGGCAGCAGTGAGCGCGGGCGCCGCCGCGCGCCGCGCGCCCGCCCGCCGCCCGCGCCCCCGCGCGCGCGCGCGCCACGTGCCCGAGGCCGTTCCCCGCCGGCAGACGGCTGCCGGCCCCGGCAGGTACCCGGAGGCCAGCATGGGGCGAGGACGCACCCCGGCGTGCTGCACACACCAGCGGGGCTGGCTGGAACCTCCCTGCCGAAAGACTACATCTCCCGGCATGCCCTGCGAACAACGTGCCCGACCACAAGCTGGCTACCCCAGGACTACAGCTCCCAGCATGCTGCGGGCTGCTGCCTTCTGTGCCATTTAACCCTATGGGGACACCGGCCCCTACGCCCTCCTCCCCTCACCAGCACCCGCGGGACCGCCGCGCCTGCGGAGGCCGGCTCGCAGGGCCGGGATTCCCAGCACCACCACCGGCTCCGCTTCGGGTCCGATGCTTCCCCAGCTGCCCCGCACCCCTCCGCACGACCTGGAAACCCCCCCACACACAGACACGCACCCGGGGACGGGGACGGGCCCTTTGTGTCGGGACCACCCTTTTGCAGGGCCCCGACCCGACCCAGCAGCTTCCCCAGCACTACCCCTACCCCCCTGTGAGCCCCAGCGCTCAGGCAGCCCCGCGTGTCCCTGTGCGGCCTCCCCCCTGCCCCGGGGCATCAGCTTTCCCCCATCCCCTCGGCTTCTGGGCCACCCGCGACCCCGGCGCCGCACCCTCCGCTCCTTGGCCCTAGTGCGGGTCTTCCTGGACCCGGTCGCTGTTGCCCCAGCCCCACCTCCCCCTTTGTGTCACCTTCCCGGGATGTTCCCGGTCGCAGGGACCGCCCACCCCCGGCCCCATTCACCTGTTCTGTGCTTGCAGCCTCAGTCCCGGTCCCAGCATGTATTGCTCAGCACTGGCGTTGTTGTCCTGGACCTACCCTGCTGGGGTGATGTGAACACCACACTCATGGCAGTAGCCCAGCTCAGCAGCCCCCGGCCCACAGCTGCAGCCCGTGGGGACACGGGCACCATAGCCATCAGCCCTGCTGGCCACTCCAGAGGCTGGTCAGCCCCAGGCCCTGGGCCCAGAGCTGCATCCCACCGAGAACACAGGCTATTGCCCTCGGCCCCACTGGGGACAGCTGTGGTCGCTGGGACAGCAGAGGGGTGCCCCAGCTCCTGAGGGCAGCTTGCCAAAAGCCAAAGGGAGAGTCCTGGGCTGCACAGGAAGAGAAAAGGGGACGAGAACAAAGGGAGAGCCCTGGAGTGCAATGCTGGGGTGGGAGGAAGCCATCAGCAGGTGACAAGGAAAACATAGGACTCTGGGGGCACAGGAAGGTGGGGGGGGGAGGGGGCCTGGGCCCCACAGAGAGGAAAACAGCTGACCCTAGAGCACACCAAAAAAAGCACTGGCAAAACTCTGGGATGGGAGGAAAGCTAAACAGGAAGCATTGCGGCACGCTGTATGACAAACACAGGGCCTTGGGACACACAGGACTCGGGGGGAGCCTAAAATATGAATTCAGGAGTTCAGAGGGCTCCAGGGCACGGCCGAATACAAACTGGTGCACACCAAAAGGGCTGCGCAGCACGCCACGGGGCTCAGTGTCGCTGTTTGCTTAGGGACATGGGGTAGTGGTGGTCTTGGTAGTGTCAGGCTTACGGTTGGACTCGATGATCTTAAAGGTCTTTTCCAACCTATACGATTCTGTGATTCTGTGATGGGAAGCGGCCTGCAGCCACCACCAGACCCTATGGAAACTCCCTCTCTCAGCACCGTTTGTGCTGGCCCCAGACCTTCGCCCGTACCTTGGGTACCGTAGGGGGTTGCCCCCTCAGCGACCTCGTTGGGAATGAAGAGCTCACAACCCGTATTCCTTCAGATCCTCCTCTCTGTCCCCTCTGTCCACCCTTGCCCCAGACCAAACAGCCCGGACCAGCCCTTGCCGTGCTCCGGCCTCACTCCCCCCTCACCTGCCCAACACACAGGGCTCTCCCCCCACTAACTGGCACCGCCTCAGCCGAGGGACCCTGTGCCCAAAGCCTGCTTCCAGGCGGGCTTGCGCGCCTGCCTCCCCGCAGCTCCAGCGTGTCTGCGTCTGCAAGAGCAAGGGCGCGTGCACGGGCCCAGAAGGAGGAGCAATCTTGGCTTCCCTAACCGTATTTTACTACTGTTTGTGCGCTATTCCCACCCAGACCTTCGTATGCGCATACCTAACCCAAAAATCTCTTCGCCCTTAGCACCTTCAGTCACTCGCAGCGCTGAGGTTCTTCCCCTCTCTCAAAACTTACTTGCTCTTTCCTGTCTCCTTGTCGCACCTCCTCGGCCCTTTCTGTACATTCTTCCTTCAAACAACACGCCTGAAATCAACAAAATGGGTCAAGCAGCTGTCTTCAAGTTGATGCCTCTGATAGGATTATCCTACAAACCAATCCAACTACTAAGGTCATTGGACAATTCTAGTTTTAGAGCATTTTTCCAAAGCTTTTAAGTGCGGTTCCCTGCTAGGTTATGTGATAAAAAGCTTGTCTCCATAAACCCCAAGTCACACAGAGGCGCTGTGCCAGGTAAGGCACCCCAGCGACCCAGCCAGAGAAACGGATTCCCTGCCCTGGCTCCTCCCAGAGCTGTCCCGGCAGAGCCGCCAGCCCCACGGTACGGGGTGACACTCGTCACGACGAGTAGACGGGAGCGGCTTTCCGGATCACCATACAGACTGAGAAAGGTTGCCGACTAAGGCTGTGGGACGCACGTGGGGACCGCACAGGATGTACTATGGTCTGTTTACTGGAGGAACCAAAGGTGGGGAAGGGGAGGTAGCAGAGGAGTTTGGGGAGGAACAAGCATCGGAAAAGAGAGGGACAAGGGGATAAAAAGGGCTGGTGGCACACAAATAGGTTGCTGGTCAGTAGGATTGTCTGGCCATGCCCTGTGCCTGATCAGCAGAGTCTCCTGTCTTCTCATTAACTCCATCCCTAGGTATTTTTGTGAGGGAAAGGTTCTCTGGTTTTGTGTGCGTGCGTGTGTGTAGGTTTGAGCGCCTGCAACTGAAGTCGTATTACAGGTCACAGGGGCCCATGTGTCTGTGGTGCCAGCAACTGGAGGGACCCAAATGAGGGACATTAAGTGCCAGCAGCTAGAGTCAGAGCACAGGTCTTTAGGACCTTTGCCAGTTGGCACCAACAACTGGAGCAAGTGAGAGTGTGTATGTCAGTCTGTGAGGGTGTGTATGTCAGTCTGTGGTCACTAGCAAATACCAAGCCAGATTAGCCAGTGAGTCGGTCAAGTGTCTTGGGAGCCAGGTACATATGTATGTCTAAAAGGGCAAGGCACCTGGAGGAGCTGGCTATCACAGGGACCACAGGGACCAGGACACTTGTTTGCATGGGTTTGTGTCTCTGTGTGGGAAGAAAGCAGAGAGAGCAAGAATCCAGCGCCAGCTACTGGATAGACTGTGTGTCCAAGCTCTGTTGCCTGAGGGATCCACGGTGAGAGGGGGACCTGTACCAGCAACTGGAGCGGGACTGTGAGCCTCAGGGGGCTCGTGTGCCCAGGTGCCAGCAGCTGGGGAGACCTGGGATCTGGGGACCAGCTGCTGGATAAACTGTGTGTCTAGGGCCAGCTGCTGGCGGACTGACCAGTGTATGTGCAAGTGGGGGGGGGACTGGAGACCCAGGGTCGAGCTACAGGACAGACTGAGTGTCTAAGCCCAGCTGCTGGAGGGACTCACCTTCTACATATGCTATATCTTTCCTGCTAATGGGCCTTCATCCTGATCAGCCGGAGAGGGGAACAGGATGAGGCCATTAGTACTGTTGGCATTTTTATGACTGCTGAATGTTGCTGCCCGTGTCGATCTGTGTGGCTAGCATATATATGTTGCATTTGTGTGTTTGCGTGTGCCTGGGAACACG
>NW_027328578.1:0-5000 GCF_034638445.1 Ciconia boyciana
TACCCACTACATCCGTTGCTTATTAGCAGTGGCTGATGTTTGTAAGAGTACCCTGTGGAAGTGTGAACGTTCATTACTGAACTAAAACTGCTTTGGTTCTGTGTAGAAAGCAGAGGAACTACAAAACAACATATTCCCCCATCCCCCCCCCCCCCCCCTTTTTTTATTTTTGGTTAAACGTACCGTGTTTGCAGGGCCTTAGCTTTCTATTGCCAGACTGGGCAAAGCTTCCCAAGCTCTGTTCCCCCACAGTCACCAAAAGTCTCCCATAGTTGCCGGGATGGTGAGTTAGTTTTGGGCTTCTAGCCCTCTGTTCCGCCATTGTTTTAGTCAGATCCTGAATGCCGCTCAGTTCAAGACTCATGAGAATTGCTTAACGCTTGCATTTGGAATCATGCTTCAAACAATGTATTTTCAACAAAATTTTTTTTTGACACTAGTCAATGAACTCCTGTAATACTGGAGCAAAATGACATTTTTAGTGGTTGTTGAATCACAGAGTGATAACATCGGCATCCCTGTTTGAGCCCTTACCGCAACCGTTGCAATGTTTGTTTACAGACTGCTCGGTTCTTTTGTAAAGGTGCGTAGCTGTGGGAGGTGCGTTATTCCGAAGGTGCTACGGCGCCGATGCTCTGGCTGTTGGCAGGAATGGGCAAAGCGGAAGGCTCTGTGGCTAGGGGAGAACGGCGTGGATGTGCGACCGCTCTCTCTGTTGCTCCGGAATTTCGACGGCTGGGTCGGGCTGCTAAATCGATGGAACGACTGGAAGACATTTCAGAAAAGTGAGTACTCTACTTCCCTTTATCTTTTAAAGTCATCGTCTTTCTACAGACACCTGTCCACGGCTTAGATATTTGATTTGCGTGAAACAGACCCGGAATTTTGCTTGAAGTAGTGTTCTGATTTGCTGAAATTCCCCGTAGGCAGAGAGCAAGAATTACAAAGGTTGCTTGGTGGTTGAAGATCTCAGTGAAAGCGAACTTGCCAGAATGAGTAGGAAGCAGCCTGAATTCCAACAGAGATACCGTCTAAAAGGTCCTTTTCTTGACAGGAAAAGAGCTTCGCGAAACGTCGGCACTGTTTGCCGGGGGGCCTCCGACATACTTGTTCAGTCATCGTGGGCTTTGTGTGATTCCCGCAGGCACAATCTTGAACAAATTTTGTACGGCAGCCGGTATCTTGGCTTACTTTCTATCTCGTGCTTGGTCGCTTGCGCCTGCTAAAAACTTAATGTCGTGTCAAATGAACCCACAGGAAAACGTCCTCAACTCGTGCTGGTAGGGCAAGCCCGCTGTAGTTGATAAAATGGGAAAATAGCACGCTGTTTTGAAAAATTTGCCTTGCGAGGACAAGGGCTGTCTCCTGGCAGGCAAGTGAATTCTGTGACTGATTCCACCGCTCCGCCCGGGCACTTGAAGGAGGCAGTCCCTAAGGCAATGCAATCTAAAATGGGGGTCGTTTGGGGTTTTTTAATCATTTCTGAGGGATGTGAGGCTCGTGTGGGTGTTTAGCTTGTCCTGTTCTTTCTGTTCCTAATTCCGATCCCGCTGACTGGCGTCAAAGAACGGTCGTGTTGTAGTCTAACAGCGTCGTCTACCAGGAGCTGGTGGAAGGCCAGGGCTTAGGTAAAGCCGATAAGGAGGATGCAGGCTGCAAAGCGGAACGTCTAAACGAGAATTACTGTCCTTGGGAGAGAAGCACATCCTGAAGAAATAGGTAAGCTAATTAAAATGGTTTGGGAACCATCCGAAACAACTCGTAGGAACGTGATAAGAAGCACCCTCCCGCAAACTATCCTCGTTATAATCCTAAAAGCCACACCCCTCGAGCTGGAGAGCCCGGCCCAAGCAGAGAGCCCTCACCGCTCAGCGTGCGCAGCGTGTTAAAGCAGCGCTGTAGCTTTAAGTTGAAATAAGAGAAATGTAGACCGATAGAAAACTGCTTTGTGTGATTACTTATGCATATGCATAGCTAGACTGGATAAATACTGTACTTGTATGACCGAACTCTGTGCTAACTTTGTGGAGCTACTGCCTAGCGCCCATCTCTGCGCAGACATGAAATAAACATACCTCTGCCCTGTGTGTATATTGGCGTCTCGCACACCGGGCAAACGACCTCACGCTTGTGGGATAACGGTTTTGGCACCCCAGATGGGACCGAGCCGACAGCCTCGCCCGGTTTGTCTTGCCGCGTCTGACGGGGAGAAGAGGCCTGAGCGGACTCCGGCGCGCACCGACCTGTCGACCGGGGACTCCTTCAGCTCCTCTCCTGCAGTCGGGCGGTGGCGACACAACGGTGCAATGCTAGTGAAAAGAGGTATTTTGGGGGGATAGGAGAAAAGGGGGGTAGGGGCAAGACCTCTCGGGAAGCAGGCACCCTCTGTTCTGTTCTGGGCTCTGCATAAGACGCACCAGGAAAGATACGTGGCAGTAGGATAGTTCTGTTTGTTTCTACATGCCGTCCTGTTCAACAGAGGGAGACGTCCCTCGTTCTGGTTTGTGTAGAAATGCTGGGTTTTTCGGTACCGCTATGGGCGCTGCTGCTTCCCAGGAGGCACCCCTTTGCTCTCCTCTAGGATGCATCCTAAAGCATTGCAATAAATTTGGGGGAGATCCCACCACTAAGAATCGGCTAAAACGATATTGTAATCAACGGTGGCCACGATCTCGATTGGAAGATGGTGAAAAATGGCCTGAGAATGGATCCTTGAGATATAACGCTATATCGGAATGAACGTTGTTTTGTCGGAGAACGGAAAAATGGGATGAAATGCCTTATGTGGATATGTTTTTTTCGTTAAGACGCGATTGGGATATTAAGAAGAAAGGTGGTTTAGTGGATTCTAAACATCAGGTTGGAATATATGCGTTAAAAGAGAAAAAGGGAAAACCTTGTTGTATTGAATGGGAAAATTCGGAAGAGGATATTCAGCTGTTGGTAGCTCCTCCAAAACAGCCGGAATCTGATAGCTCAAGCGATAATGGAGTTGTGAGTGCTGTCTCTAAAAGAACAAGGGGACAGAAACCGATAGTTCAAGCTCCCCTCAGCCAGGCTCTAGGGCCTGAAGGAAGAGCGGTATCCGTACACGTACCTTTTACTGCTTCTGATTTATTAAACTGCAACGGGCAGTCAGGTCCTGTCGAAACAATCCAGAGGGAATGTATAGTACTGTTAATCACGAGTCATAATCCTAACTGGGGAGATGTACAGGCTCTCCTAGAATATTTGTTTACCCCTGAGGAGAGGAGAACAATTTTAGAGAAGGCTAGAGAGGGACTGGTCCAACAATGTGTGTGTGTGTGTGTGGGGGGTGCCTAATACCATTATGTACCTCCCGAAAGAGGATCTGGAGTGGGAACAAACACAAGCGTGAGGGATTACAGAGGGTAAAGGAATATCCAAAGTTAAGTGCGTATGGGATTCAACATGGAGTGCAAAGGCTAAGAATTTATCTAAACTATCTGAAGTAAGGCAGGGGGATAAGGAAACCCCGTCAGCCTTCTCTGAGAGATTGTGTGAAGTAGCTCGAAAATGGACAGATCTCGATCCGGAAGATGATAGCAATTTACAGTTATTGAACACGCTGTTTGTTGGTCAAGCGGCAGCAGATATAAGAAAGAGATTACAAAAGGTAGAGGGCGAGGATGGCATGACAATCTCGCGGTTCTCGTCAGTCGCGTATAAGGTACGTAATAGTCGGGAGGAAACAGAGGAGAAGGAGAAGCGGGGACGAGTAACGCCGCAAGCTTCTTTGTTGGCTGCCTTGACAGAAGACCGAGAAAAAGGGAGAGAAAATAGACGAGGTGAATTTTGTGGGCGAGGAAGGGGCTGTAGAAATAATAGTAGAAATGGTTATGACATTCCCCTGGGAATGAATCGGCGTGCAAATCGTAAGCGAGAGGGCCGTTGGAAAAAAGATTGACCGCGCCGTCTGAGTCATCTCGGGAAAGAGAGACAGAAGAAGCCGTTGGAGTCGTGACGGAGATTGGGTTGGACTGAAGGGGGCCGGAGGAATCTATTAAAGTTTCCCCAGACGATCCTCTGGTTCCAGTCAAGCTGGGGAATGAAAGAACAGATTTTTTTAATTGATAGTGGAGCCACACATGCTGTAGTAAGTAGTTGTAGGGGACCCCTTAAGCAGAACTAAAATAAGCGTTGTTGGTGCAACAGGGAAAAAGACTTGAAGGCTGTTTTTACAAGCTATGGAATGTTCCACTGGAAATACTAAATGAACTCATGAATTCCTTTCTATGCCAGCATGCCCCCTAGCATTGCTTGGGTGGGATTTACTTGTAAGCTGAATGCACAACTAAGTTCTTCTGAAGACTCTGTTCAGTTGACTCTGTTCAGCCCGCAGGGGATGTCGCCTGTTTGTGGCGGACGCCAGCCCGCAGGGGACGTTGCCTGTTTGTGCCGGATGCCAGCCCGAACAGGACCTCGCCTGTTTGGGGCACACGGATGGCGGGCGCTGTCGCCAAAAGGCAAAGCAGGGTCATAGCAGAGTTTTCAGTTTCTGGGGATGGGCTCAGCTGTCCCTTGCACAAACTTCTGTTACGTAGCAATGGGGAAGGTAGCTTTCTTTTGTTTTCTTGAAGAACAAGAGGACGATGGAGCACGTTACAAGAGCATGATCTTTTTCGCTTCCTTTGGTGGTACAGGCACCCAAGGCCAGGCCGCATTCAAGGAACAGCACGAGGATATCCGTGTCGACCGTCAGCAGAGGAAGGAAGCTTCTTTTGGAGACTGAGGCGATGAAGCAGAGTCCTTAATTGTTCTGTTTGATTTTCAGCATGGGTGCGGGGAGGGCCTGGGACATGCCAAACATGGTCCCGGACAGGGGAGCTGTCTATTACATGGGAGGCTGTGAGAGCTATCATGGACACCACCAGACCGGCATCCTGTAAGGGTGCTTTCACATGTTTTCTTGTTTAGAGGCCAACCTCGGCTTTGGGCTGTACAATAAAGTCTGCCAGGCTGGTGCCAGCTTGGTGGCA
>NW_027328579.1:0-5000 GCF_034638445.1 Ciconia boyciana
AGAATCACAGAATCGTATAGGTTGGAAAAGACCTTTAAGATCATCGAGTCCAACCGCAAACCTAACACTACCAAGACCACCACTATACCATGTCCCTAAGCACCTCATCCAAATGTCTTTTAAATACTTCCAGGGATGGCGACTCAACCACTTCCCTGGACAGCCTGTTCCAATGCTTGATAACCCTTTCAGTGAAGTAAAATTTCCTAATATCTAATCTAAACCTCCCTGACGCAACTTGAGGCCATTTCCTCTCGTCCTATCACTTGTTACCTGGGAAAAGAGACCGACCCCACCTCTCAACAACCTCTTTTCAGGTAGTTGTAGAGAGCAATAAGGTCTCCCCTCAGCCTCCTTTTCTCCAGGCTAAACAACCCCAGTTCCCTCAGCCGCTCCTCATAAGACTTCTGCTCTAGACCCTTCACCAGCTTCCTTGCCCTTCTCTGGACACGCTCCAGCACCTCAATGTCTTTCTTGTAGTGAGGGGCCCAAAACGGAACACAGTATTCGAGGTGCGGCCTCACCAGTGCCGAGTACAGGGGCACAATCACTTCCCTAGTCCTGCTGGCCATGCTATTTCTGATACAAGCCAGGATGCCATTGGCTTTCTTGGCCACCTGGGCACACTGCTGGCTTACATGCAGCCGGCTGTCAACCAACACCCCCAGGTCCTTTTCTGCCAGGCAGCTTTCCAGCCACTCTTCCCCAAGCCTGTAGCGTTGCATGGGGTTGCTGTGGCCCAAGTGCAGGACCTTGCACTTAGCCTTGTTGAATCTCATACAATTGGCCCCAGCCCATCGATCCAGCCTGTCCAGGTCCCTCTGTAGAGCCTTCCTCCCCTCAAGCAGGTCAACACTCCCGCCCAATTTGGTGTAATCTGCAAACTTACTGAGGGTGCACTCGATCCCTTCATCCAGATCATTGATAAAGATATTAAACAGGACTGGCCCCAACACAGAGCCCTGGGGAACACCGCTTGTGACCGGCCGCCAACTGGAGTAAACTCCATTCACCACCACTCTTTGGGCCCGGCCATCCAGCCAGTTCTTTACCCAGCGAAGAGTACACCTGTCCAAGCCATGAGCAGCCAGTTTCTCCAGGAGAATGCTGTGGGAGACAGTGTCAAAGGTTTTACTGAAGTCTAGGTAGACAACATCCACAGCCTTTCCCTCATCCACTAGGCGGGTCACCTTGTCATAGAAGGAGATAAATTCCTTGTCATAGAAGGAGATAATGTCATAGACGGAGATAAATTCTGGTCACATTCCCGGATAGTGCGCTGCCTGTTGAGCTCCTCTTGTAACGTAACCACTTGTTTGAAGAGTTCTACCTGGGCACACTTGCAGCTCTGACATCCATCGCTGCTTTCAGGTGCTAGGGGGACTTCCAGGTGCTGGAGCTCCACACAACCTGAGGTCTGGACAGCTATTTCAGTCCATGGGAGGTCTGTTTGCGTTTCAGCCTCAGCCTTTCAATTGCAGCAGGTGGACACCATTGTCTTTCAGTAGGTCACAGTCTCCTTAGAATTCTCAGAAAAATAGCCCAGGAAAAAATCAGGAAGTTTCTCTGTGTTTTGACTGTACTTCTGAGGAATTCAGTGAAGCTACTTTAAATGTTTAATGTTTAAATGCTTTGCTGAACCAGTCGTTAATCATTCATCCTCAAGATCTTCTTTCCAAACAACTATTTATTGAAGCAGAGATTTGGCTGCTTCTAATTGCCTGGAGTGATTTTTACTGGGAGATGTGATTTTTTAAATCTTGCAGTATAGACAAAACCATTCAGTAGGGCTTTTGGAGCAGGGAATTTTTGAGGGGAGATGATTGTAGAATTCATTTATCTTAAACTCTTAAAATTTACTTTCATCTCCTGTAGTTTCCCCTCCCCTCTTTTGCCCATTAAAGCCAAAGTAGTTGCCTTTCTGAGCATATGCCAGTTTATGGTGTGAGAAACCCATAAGATAGAATTAAGTGCAAGTTTTCTAAAGATTATCACTCAAATTAAACTTCACTCTAAGTAAGCCTCTTAAGTTTTAAAATGCTTATTAGCAAATAGGAAATTGAAATTTAAAATTTTTTTTCAAGTTTGTCTTCTGAAGTACAAGCTACATGAGCATTTGTGTTGAAGAGAAGTGATTGTTTGAAGGGACTAGGAAGCCAGGGGAAGTGATTTTTGGCTTGTGATTTATAGTTTCAGAGTATGTATTTTAAAACTTTTTGCCCAGTTTTAATACACCGTCTTATTTTCTAACATCTGTAATATTTTTAAGAGTATTAATCATTTTCTCCTCTTTGAAAAACTACCACACCTATTTATCAGCACAAGGGAGGAAACATAAATGGTAACAAAATGCTTTTCTGTACCATGTGCATTGCTCCTAGTTTTACGGCACCTCTAAGTTGCAGGATTGAGTTGTATTAAAGTAGTTGAAATTCCAGGCTTCTCAGAACACAAAATTACCTAGTACTGTGAAGATGCAGTTATAATCTAACCATATATTTCCAAAGTGACTTCTGTTGTAGAATTGCAAAGTGCCTTTTTTATCTAAGGACTTCACTACCAAAGAGTGATACCTCAGAAAATATAATGTATTTCTTCTGATGCCACTGCTGAAGGATGGAGAATTTTAATATTTATCCTGGTTTTACGGATGGGGAACCGAGGCACAGAGATGCTAGGTAGCTTGTCCAAAGGTACCTAAGAAGGTTGGGCAGAGCAAGGAAATGGACTGAAAGTTTCAAGTTTGAGTTTGGTGTTCTAACATGCCTAACCCTTTATCTGAGGGCTCTATGTGTTATAAATGCAAATAAAGTAAGCCACACAATTTTCCATGAGGCAGTTAAGGTTGGTGGTTAGACAGGAGGTTGGGTGGTTTATCTGAAGTGATATCTTTAACCTGTAGCAGAGCTGGGAACAAAAGCTAGTTCTGCAACTTCCTTCAGAAGACTACTATGAAAGGCCCAGTGCATACAGCAATATAACTGAAAAGACGAACTCGAATATGGGAGGATGCATTTTATCAATATTTCTATTGCAGTAGAACATACTTTCTAGTTATGAGTTAAGGCTATGGCTAGTAGTTTTGATTGTAAACATCAAATATAAATGTTGGCTTTGAGTGTATTTTAAAGGATAATAATTTTAATGGATAGTGATTTGCCGTTATCTTTGTCTAAATGACTATATGCTGTCCTGTAATTTATAACACAAAGGGAGATTATAATATGTAATAAAAGCTTGCTAAATCATGTTTTTTCAGTGCAAATAGTTCTGATTGTAAAACTTTCAGGCATGGTATGATAGGGTGTTGGGAGCATGATGTTTAGTTTAGAAGCCAGAAATGTACCTCTGTGTTGTCTCCTCAGCATAGAAAGAGATATGAGGGATAGGTCTGTTTCTCTCTTACTGAGATGGAGGTAGTAAAGAGCTGGGAACTATGAAAAAGAATAATTGTATACATAATTCTTTACTGTACAAGTATACTTATCCTAATGAGGCGTGGTGCTTTGCAACTATGTAAGGTAGACAAAAATACAGAGGTAAATATCTTGTGCGAGTGTCCTGCTGTCATGGTTTAACCCCAGTCGGCAACTAAGCACCACGCAGCTGCTCGCTCACCCTCCCCCCTCCCAGGGGGATGGGGGAGAGAATCTGAAGAGCAAAAGTAAGAAAACGTGTGGGTTGAGATAAGAACAGTTCAATAATTGGAACAAAATAATAATAATAATAACAATAACAAAAACAACAGTAATAATAATAACAAATTGTAATGAAAAGGAAAACAAGAGAGAGAGAAAAACAAAACCCAGGAAAAAAAACCCCAAGTGATGCAACTGCTCACCATCTGCCGACTGACGCCCAGCTAGTCCCTGAGCAGTGGTCGCTGCCCCCTGGCCAACTCCCCCAGTTTCTATACTGAGCATGACGTCGTATGGTATGGAATAGCCCTTTGGCCAGTTTGGGTCAGCTGTCCTGGCTATGCCCCCTCCCAGCTTCTTGTGCACCTGGCAGAGCATGGGAAGCTGAAAAGTCCTTGACTTAGTGTAAGCACTACTTAGCAACAACTAAAACATCAGTGTGTTATCAACATTATTCTCATGCTAAATCCAAAACACAGCAGTATATCAGCTACTAGGAAGAAAATTAACTCTATCCCAGCCGAAACCAGGACACCTGCGTATTGATCTAGCCTTCTGGTATGAAGTGGCACTGTCGTGGTTTAGCCCCAGCTGGCAACTAAGCACCACACAGCCACTCTCTCACTCCCCCCCAGTGGGATGGGGGAGAGAATCGGAAGAGCAAAAGTAAGAAAACTCGTGGGTTGAGACAAGAACAGTTTAATAATTGGAACAAAATAATAATAATAATAATAATAATAATAATGAATTATAATGAGAAGGAATACAATGAGAGAGAAAGAGGAACAAAACCCAAGGGAGGGAAACAAAAGGGAAAGGGAAAAAAAAAAAAATAATAAAATAAAATAAAATTATACAACCGCTCACCACCCGCCGACCGACGCCCAGCCAGTCCCCGAGCGGCGATCGCAACCCCCCGGCCAACTCCCCCAGTTTATATACTGGGCATGACATCATATGGTATGGAATAGCCCTTTGGTCAGTTTGGATCAACTATCCTGGATGTGCCCCCTACCATTTCTTGGGCGCCTGGCAGAGCATGAGAAGCTGGGAAAAAAAAAAAAAGGTCCTTGACCAATGTAAATACCGCTTAGCGACAGCCAAAACATCAGCGTGTTATCAATATCATTCTCATACTAAAATCCAAAGCACTGCACTATACCAGCTACTAGGAAGAAAATTAACTCTATCCCAGCCGAAACCGGGACAGTATCCACCCCTTATTCTATACCATTTACGTCATGCCCAGGTTCTACCCTTTCTAATACAATTAATCACCACCATTTTTTTCCTGTCTCTTGATATATATATATATATATATGTACACACAATTATCATTCCCTTGGTCTATGAGTCATCCTT
>NW_027328580.1:0-5000 GCF_034638445.1 Ciconia boyciana
ACTTTTCCTTTTTTCCACCTTTTCTTTCTCCCCCCCTTCCCCCGCAGTTCCATGCTCTATTAAAGGTAATTTTGATTTGACTTTCTGCACAGATCACAGAGTAGGTAGACACAGGATATAAGTATAGGCTGGTCTATACCTTCCGAACTGTAGGCTATAGACTAGATAGATATGAGCTGTGGGTAGACTTACTGTTTGATAATTATGGGGCAATGCAATGGAGCAGCAGTGTAGTCCTCCTGCTGAGAAGCTGGGCTCAGTCTAGAATGACGGGAAGCCCACCCTGACTGATACAGTAGGAAGTGAGACAGAAAAGAAGCACGGCCAAGAGAGCTGTTAAAATAGCATCTGAAAGCCAGTCACTCCTGCATACAAGGTGGGAAAGTGTGGGCGGGAGAGCCAGAGGGCTCTGCTGCTAACACTGGCAACGGGTAAGCAGCAGGTCCTCTTCAGAGGAGGTGACATGCATTTGAGCCTTTCAAAAGGGCTTTCGTAATTGCTCTGAACTGGGGCCCCGTGACAGTGATGGCAGGGCCGTCAGGCTGCAGCTCTCTCTGGTGTGTTTCGTTTTGGGTACTCATTTCATTCAGCTAGAATTATTTCTTTGCAATTAGGTGACGGGGACCTTCTTGCACTGATCTTCTCTTTCTGGAGCGTGTCCTGACATCCTTTGTCATCCAGAGCTTTCCCCTCTGTTCCCGAGAGGAGCGACGGTCACGATGTGGAATGACTCCTGTGAGTAACGACTTCAGCACTAGGCTTGGATTTTCTGAATCGCTGAAGACAAATGGATGTGGCAGGTGCTCCATCCCTGACTTCTGATGTGCTTAAAATCTAGAGGGAATAGGGGGGTGTTTCCTCCTCCTCCTCCCCTTCCTCCTCTTCCTCTTGCCTCTTCTTCCCTCCTGTTCCTTCATGTTGCCTCCTCCTCCTCCTCCTCCTCCCGTTTAAACCTGTTGCCTCCTCCTCCTGTTCCTGTTGCCTCCCGTTGCCTCCTCCTCCTGTTGCCTCCTTGTTGCCTCCTCCTCCTGTTGCCTCCTTCTCCTGTTTCCTCCTGTTGCCTTCCCCTTCTTTAGTTGCTCCTCTTGGTGCCTCTTTCTTCTCCTCCTGTTGCCTTCTTTTGCCTCCTGTTGCCTCCTCCTCCTCCTCCTCCTCCTGTAGCCTCATATTTTTTCACGTTGCTGCCGCCTCCTCCTCCTTTTTCATCCTGTTGCCTTCTGTTTCCTTCTCATCCTTCCTCTTCCTTTTGCCTCCTGTTGCCTGCTGGGTACTCCTCCTCCTCCTCCTCTTGTTGCTTCCTGTTGCCTCCTCCTCCTCCTCCTTTTGCTTCTTCTTGCCTCCTGTTGCCTCCCCCTCCTCCTCCTCCTGCTGTTGCCTCTTGTTGCCTCCTGTTGCCAACACCTCCTGTTGCCTCTTCTGGCCTCCTTCTCCTCCTCCTCCTTTTGCCTCTTGTTGCCTCCTCCTCCTCCTCATGTCGCCTCCTGTTGCCTCCTATTACCTCTTCCTCCTTGTCCTCCTGTCACCTCCTGATGCCTTCCGCTCTACCTCCACCTTCTTTTTGCCTCCTGTTGTGTCCTGTTCCATTTTCCTGCTGTGTCCTCCTGTTGCCTCCTCCTCCTCCTCCTCCTCCTTTTGCCTCCTTCTTCTCCCCCTGTGACCTTCTATTGCCTCCGAAGGCAACATCCACAGCCTTCCCCTCATCCATTAGGCAGGTCACCTTCTTGTAGAAGGAGATCAGGTTGGTCAGGCAGGACCTGCCTTTCCTAAACCCATGCTGGCTGGGCTTGATCCCCTGGTTATCCTCTACATGCCGTGTGATGGCACTCAAGATGATCTGCTCCGTCAGCTTTCCCAGTACCGAGGTCAGGCTGACAGGCCTGTAGTTGCCCGGGTCCTCCTTCCGGCCCTTCTTGTAGATGGGTGTCACATTTGCTAATCTCCAGTCAACTGGGACCTCCCCAGTTAGCCAGGACTGCTGGTAAATGATGGAAAGGGGCTTGGTGAGCACTTCTGCCAGTTCCTTCAGTACTCTTGGGTGGATCTCATCAGGCCCCATAGACTTGTGAATGTCTAAGTGGCGTAGCAGGCCACTAACCATTTCCCCCTGGATTATGGGGGCTCCATTCTGGTCCCCGTCCCTATCTTCCGACTCGGGGGGCTGGGTACCCAGAGAACAACTGGCCCTACTATTAAAGACTGAGGCAAAGAAGGCATTAAGTACCTCCGCCTAAATTGTTGCCTCCTGATGCTTCTTCCTCCTCCTCCTCCTGTTGCTGCATGTTTGCTCCCCCTCCTCCTGTGCCTCCTCTTGCTACCTCCTCCTCCTCCTTTTGCCTCCTCCTCCTGTTGCCTACAGTTGCCTTTTGATGCCTCCTCCTCCACCTGTTGCCTCCTGTGGCATCATGTTGCCTTCTTCCCCTGTTGCCTCCTGTTTCCTCCTCTTTCCCCTCTTTCTCCTCCTGTTGCCCCTTTTTGCTTCCCATTGCCTCCTCTTTCCTCCTCCTCCTCCTCCTCTTTTCTTCCTGTTGCCTTCTCCTCTACCTTTTCCTCAATCCTTTTCCTCCTGTTGACTCCTGTTTTTTACTCTTTCCCCTTCTCCTCCTCCTCCTCCTTTTTCCTCCTGTTGCCTCCTGTTGCCGCCTCCTCCTCCTCCTCTTCCCTGTTGCCTCCTCCTTCTCCTGTTTTCTCCTGGTGCTTCCTGTTGACTTCTCCTCCTCCTCCTCCTCCTCCTCTTGTTGCTTCCTTTTGCCTTCTTTTTTTCCTCTGCCTCCTCTACCTATTTAATCCTCTTGCCTCAGGTTGCTTCCTCCTCCTCCTCTTGCCTCCTCATGCTTCCTGTTGCCTCCTTCTCCTGTTTCCTCCTCCTCTTCCTCCTACTGCCTCCTGCTGCCTCCTCCTTCTACTTCTCCTTTTTCCTCCACCTTTGCTTCCTCCTGTTACCTCCTGGTTTTTCCTCTTCCTCCTCCTCCTCCTCCATCTGTTTCCGCCTGTTGCCTCCTGTTGCCCCTTTTGGACTCCTCTTCTGGTTGCCTCTGGTTGCCTCCTCTTGCCTCTTCTTCCTCCTCCTCCTCCTCCTGTTGCCTCCTTTTGTCTCCTCCACTTACTGTTGCCTCATGTTCCCTCCTCCTCTTTTACCTCTTCCTCCTCCTCTTGCCTCCTCTGGACTCCTGTTTTCTTCTCATCATCTTGTTGCCTCTTGTGGCCTCCTGTTGCCTCCTGTTTCCTGCTCTTCCTCCTCCTGTTGCCTCTTGTTGCCTCCTCCTCTACGTCCTCCTCCTTTTGTCTCCTGTCGCCTCCTGTTGCCTCGGCTTCCTCTTGCCGCCTCCTCCTCTTGCCTCCTAAGGCCTCCTGGTTTGTCCTCCTCCTCGTCCTTCTCATTCCTCTGTTGCCTCCTGTTACCTCTCCCTCCTGCTTCCTCCTGTTGCCTCCTCCTCCTCCTTTTGCCCCTTGTTACCTCCTGTTTTCATCCTCCTCCTCCTCTTGGCTGCTCTTGCCTCCTATTGCCTCCTGTTGCCTTTTCCTCTTCCTCTCCTCTGTCCACCTTTTGCCTCTTCTAGCGTCCTGTTTCCTTTTCCTCCTTTAGCCTCCTTTCACCTCCTCCTCCTCCTCCTGTTGCTATTTGTTGCCTCCTGGGCCTCCTTCTCTTCTTCTGGCTTCTCTGTTGCTTCCTGCTGCCTTCTTTGCCTCCGCTTCCTTTGGCCTCCTGTTGCCACCCATTGCCTCCTCCTCCTCCTCCTCTTCTCTCCTCCTCTTACCTCTTGTTGCCTCCTCCTTCTCCTTCTCCTCCTCCTCTTCTTCCTCCTCCTTCTCCTCTCCTTCCTCCTCCTCTTCCTCCACCTCGTTCTTTGTTGCCTCCTGTTGCTTCCTGGTTTTCCTCCTCCTGTTGCTTCCTCTTGTCTCATGTTTCCTCCTCCTCCTTCTCCTCCTTGTCATTTTCCTCCTCCTCCTCCTCCTGCTCCTCCTCCTGTTGTGTCTTGTTTCCTCCCCCTCCTGTTTTCTTCCTGTTGCCTCCTCTTCCTCCTCCCCCGGTTTCCTCCTGTTTCCTTTTACTCCTCCTCCTCCTGTTGCCTCCTGTTGCCTTCTCCTCCTCCTCTTTCTTCCTGTTTCCTCCTAACACCTCCTCTTGCTTCTTGTTGCCCCCTCCTCCTGCTGCCTTCTGTAGCCTTTTCTGGCTTCCTCTTGCCTCTTCCTGCATCCTCTTGCCTCCTGTTTCCTCTTTCTCCTCCTCCTTCTATTCCTCCTGTGCCTATTGAGCAATATTAGGAAACCTTGACGTTAGCCAATTTTAAAGCATCCAAAGTTCGTTCTTGTCCTACTGCACGTAGGACTTGTCAAGGAGTTTTAATTTGTTCAAGATCTGTCTCTTTTTTTATGTTGATTGACATAAAAGTACCAGCTAATATTAATTAGGGCACATACTCCGCCTTGTGCTGCTAAACTGTAATCTTAAGGCCAATCGGTTCTGTATAACTATTTGTGAGGGCGTATTTTTACGAATTAGGTGTCTCTGTCATAGGGTCAGTCTTTTCCATCTGGTCCCTTTTTTACTGTGGAGTGATGAATCCAGGAATCCCTACCCTCCACTTTTATTACAGAAAAGGAGGTGGGTAATGCAAGGCAGGGTTCTTTCCATTTTGGAGACAAACCATTTTTCCCTTCATGTACCTTTATCCCTACTTTACCCCCTGGGGAAAAGGTATGTGATGATCCCTCGAGCGGTATTGGCTGTGCCAGTTGGGCCTGATTCTGATTTTGGTTTATAGTTTGCTGAATATTTAGGATATATGGTGTTACTTGTTCATCCCTGGCTAATAGGCTTGTACGAGTCCTTTAATTGGTTCTTTGTTTGAAATGTGTGTTCTCGCTGAGGTTATAAATCCTCTTTGTTTCTAAATTTTCCTGTGGCGTGGCACAGTCCGAAGGCATAACACGAGTCTATGTAGATGTTAACCGATTTATCTGTGTTTAGTTGACAGGCTTCAGTTAGGGCAAGTGATTGG
>NW_027328581.1:0-5000 GCF_034638445.1 Ciconia boyciana
GGTGAGAGCCCTGCGGCATTTGGTGGGGGTTTTTTTTGGCAGCCCTGCACCGTTTGGTGGGCGTTTTTTTTTTGGCAGCCCTGCACCGTTTGGTGTTTTGGGTGCTGTGTACCCCCGGACGTTTTTGGAAGCTCTGCAGCCTTAGGCTTTTCTCGAGTGCTTCACTGTTTTGTTTTTTGGGAGCCCTCTCTGGTTTCGGTATTTTCTGGAATGCTACGAGACCCGGGGTTTTTGAAGCGCTTCACTGCAGCGCCTCGGAGGAGTGCTTCGGCGTTTGGTGGAGTTTTTTGTGGTAGCCCTGCACCACGTGGTGGGGTTTGTTTTGGCAGGCCTGCACCGTTTGTCAGGTTTTTCTTGGCAGCCCTGCACTGTTGGGTGTTTTGGGAGCTGTCTAGCCCGGGGTGTTTTTGGCAGCTGTGCAGCCTTAGGCTTTTTTGGAGTGCTTTACCGTTTTGTTTTATTGGGAGCCCTTTCTGGTTCTGCTGTTTTCTGGAATGCTACGAGACCCGGCATTTTTTGAGTGCTTTGCCACGGCGTGCTGAAGGAGTGCTGCTTTGTTTTGTTTGTTTTTGGCAGCCCTGCACAATGTGGTGGGGGTTTTCTTGGTAGCCCTGCACCATTTGTTGGTTTGGGGTTTGTTTTGGCAGCTCTACACTGTTTCATGGTGGTTTTTTTGGCAGCCCTCCCTGCACTGTTTGGTGTTTTGGGAGCCGTCTACCCCATGGTGTTTTTGGCAGCTGTGCACCCTTTAGTCTTTTTCCGAATGCTTCAGCATTTTGGTTTTTGGGAGCCCTTTTTGGTTTTGGTATTTTCTGAAATGCTTCAAGACCTGGCATTTTTGGAGTGCTTCACCGCGCCTCCCCAGAGGAGTGCTTCACTCTTTGGTGGGGTTTTTCTCGGCAGCCCTGCACTGTGTGTTGGGGTGTTTTTGTGGCAGCCCCGCACCGTTTGGTGGGGGTGTTTGTGGCAGCCCTGCACTGTATGGTGGGGTTATTTTTGGCAGCCCTGCACCCTTTGGTGGGGGGTTTTCTTGGCAGCCCAGCCCCGTTTGCGGTTTGTGGGGGTTTTTTTGTCAGCTCTGCACTATGTCATGGTGGGTTTTTTGGCAGCCCTGCAGCGTTGGTGGGGGGTGTTTTTTGGCATCGCTGTACCGTTTGGGGAGGGGGATTGGCAGCCCTGCAGCGTTTGGTGGTTTCGGGTTGTTTTTGGCAGTCCTGCGCTGTTTGGTGTTTCGGGAGCTGTCTTCCCTGGGGCGTTTTTGGAAGCTGTGCACCCTTTTAGTGTTTTTTCGAATGCTTCAGCATTTTGTTTTTTGGAAGCCCTTTCTGGTTTTGGTATTTTCTGGAATGCTTCAAGACCCGGCATTTTTGGAGTGCTTCACCGTGCCACCCTGGAGGAGTGCTTCATATGTGGTATGTTTTTTCTAGGAGTCGTTCACTGTTTGGTGGGGGGTTTTTAGGCAGCCTTGCACCCTGTGTTTTGTGGGTTTTTGTGGCAGGCCTGCGCCGTTTGGCGGTTTGGGTTTTTTGTGGCAGCCCTGCGCTGTTTGGCGGTTTGGGTTTTTTCTGGCAGCCCTGCGCCGTTTGGTGGTTTGGGGTTTTTGTGGCAGCCCTGTACCACTTGGTGGGGCTTTTCATTGGCAGCCCTGCATCGTTTGGTGCTTTGGGAGCTGTGTACCCTGGGAGGTTTTTGGAAGCTCTGCAGCCTTAGGCTGTTTTTGAGTGCTTCACCGCTTTGTTTTTTGTGAGTTGTTTCTGGTTTCTCTCTTTTCTGGAATGCTTCAAGCCCCGGCAGTTTTTGAGTGCTTCCCCACGCCGCGCTGAAGGAGTGCTGCTTTGTTTTGTTTGGTTTTGGCAGCCCTGCAGAATGTGGTGGGGGTTTTTTTGGTAGCCCTGCACCGTTTGGTGGTTTGGGGTTTATGTGACAGCTCTGCACCATTTGCTGGTTTGGTGATTTTTGGTTTGTTTTTGTTTTGTTTTTGCAGCCGTGCAGTGTTTGTTGGGGAGGTGGTTTGGCAGCCCTGCGCTTTGTGGTGGAGGTGTTTTTGGCAGCCCTGCACCATTTGGTGTGTTGGGAGCTGTCTACCCCCAGTCGTTTTTGGAAGCTTTGCAGCCTTGGGCTTTTTTTGGGTTCTTCACCATTTTGTTTTTTCGCAGGACTTTCTGGTTTCGATCTCCTCTGTAATTGTACAAGACCCGGGAGTTTTGGAGTGCTTCACCGTGCCGCCCGGAGGAGTGTTTCAGTGTTTGGTTGGGATTTTTTGGCAGCCCTGCACGGTTTTGTCGGGTTTCCTTGGAAGCCCCGCAGCATTTTGTGGGGTTTTTGTGGCAGCCCTGCACGTTTTGGTGGGGGTTTTTGGTAGCCCTTCACCATTTGGTGCTTTGGGAGCTGTCTGCCCCAGGATGTTTTTGGAAGCTCTGCGGCCTTAGGCTTCTTTGGAGTGCTTCACCATTTTGGTTTTTGGACGCCCTTTCTGTTTTTGCTCCTTTCTGGAATGGTAATAACAGTGGGGATTTTTGGAGTGCTTCACTGGGGCGCCCCAGAGGAGTACTTCACCGTCTGCTTTTTGGGATATCTTCCTTTTTTCGCTCCTTTCTGGAATGGTAATAACAGTGGGGATTTTTGGAGTGCTTCACCGGCCCGCCTCGGAGGAGTGCTTCAGCGCGCTGCCCTGAAGGAGGGCTTTATGTTTGGGGTTTGTTTTTCTTGAAGGAGTGCTGCACCGTTTGGTGCAGGGTTTCTTTGGCAGCCCTGCCCCGTTTGGTGTGTGGGGGTTTGGTAGCCATGTGCCATGGCGGGAGGAGGGGAGGGGGTGAGAGCCCTGCGGCATTTGGTGGGGGGTTTTTTTGGCAGCCCTGCACCGTTTGGTGGGCGTCTTTTTTTTGGCAGCCCTGCACCGTTTGGTGTTTTGGGTGCTGTGTACCCCCGGACGTTTTTGGAAGCTCTGCAGCCTTAGGCTTTTCTCGAGTGCTTCACTGTTTTGTTTTTTGGGAGCCCTCTCTGGTTTCGGTATTTTCTGGAATGCTACGAGACCCGGGGTTTTTGAAGCGCTTCACTGCAGCGCCTCGGAGGAGTGCTTCGGCGTTTGGTGGAGTTTTTTGTGGTAGCCCTGCACCACGTGGTGGGGTTTGTTTTGGCAGGCCTGCACCGTTTGTCAGGTTTTTCTTGGCAGCCCTGCACTGTTGGGTGTTTTGGGAGCTGTCTAGCCCGGGGTGTTTTTGGCAGCTGTGCAGCCTTAGGCTTTTTTGGAGTGCTTTACCGTTTTGTTTTATTGGGAGCCCTTTCTGGTTCTGCTGTTTTCTGGAATGCTACGAGACCCGGCATTTTTTGAGTGCTTTGCCACGGCGTGCTGAAGGAGTGCTGCTTTGTTTTGTTTGTTTTTGGCAGCCCTGCACAATGTGGTGGGGGTTTTCTTGGTAGCCCTGCACCATTTGTTGGTTTGGGGTTTGTTTTGGCAGCTCTACACTGTTTCATGGTGGTTTTTTTGGCAGCCCTCCCTGCACTGTTTGGTGTTTTGGGAGCCGTCTACCCCATGGTGTTTTTGGCAGCTGTGCACCCTTTAGTCTTTTTCCGAATGCTTCAGCATTTTGTTTTTTGGAAGCCCTTTCTGGTTTTGGTATTTTCTGGAATGCTTCAAGACCCGGCATTTTTGGAGTGCTTCACCGTGCCACCCTGGAGGAGTGCTTCATATGTGGTATGTTTTTTCTAGGAGTCGTTCACTGTTTGGTGGGGGGTTTTTAGGCAGCCTTGCACCCTGTGTTTTGTGGGTTTTTGTGGCAGGCCTGCGCCGTTTGGCGGTTTGGGTTTTTTGTGGCAGCCCTGCACCATTTGGCGGTTTGTTTTTTTTCTGGCAGCCCTGCGCCGTTTGGTGGTTTGGGGTTTTTGTGGCAGCCTTGTACCACTTGGTGGGGCTTTTCATTGGCAGCCCTGCATCGTTTGGTGCTTTGGGAGCTGTGTACCCTGGGAGGTTTTTGGAAGCTCTGCAGCCTTAGGCTGTTTTTGAGTGCTTCACCGTTTTGTTTTTTGTGAGTTGTTTCTGGTTTCTCTCTTTTCTGGAATGCTTCAAGCCCCGGCAGGTTTTGAGTGCTTCCCCACGCCGCGCTGAAGGAGTGCTGCTTTGTTTTGTTTGGTTTTGGCAGCCCTGCAGAATGTGGTGGGGGTTTTTTTGGTTGCCCTGCACCGTTTGGTCGTTTGGGTTTTTTTGCAGCCATGCTGCATTTGCTGGGGATTTTTGTAGCAGGCCTGCACCATTTGCTGGTTTGGGGTTTTTGTGGCAGTGAAACTATATTCGTGGAGACTATCCTTTAAAATCCGAATCTCCCAATAGGCGAATCGGAGTTTCAGAGTGTTCCCGAAATAAAACCCAATAGCAACGGAGTTACTAATAAGCAGGCATCCTTTATTACAGCGCTGGGCAGCACTGGGGATCGCTCCACCATAAGTGCTCTGACAAACAAGCAGAATCGCAGAGATTCTATATTGCTAAATCATACATATTCATAAGATTAATTTATATAGACATGAGATTTCTTGGAACTCATTAATATATGTAAGTGTCTCGGACGCATGCGTACTTAAGTCCTTAGGTGGTCGTTAGGGATCGTCTGGTGGTCATTGGAGGAAGTCAGTAGCCTTCATCACTCTGGCCGCTGACTGAATTTTGTCTTTATGCATGCTCAGTCCATCTTTGTCTTGCTCATACCTTCCTTGCATATCCAAAACCAGTTGGTTCTTGTGTAGTTTCTCCTTATCCCCCCTTGCCAAGGACACAGGGCCTGCAGAATTCCTTTTTATCTATCTACATTATAACTATCTAAGCTAACCAAGGATTTAACACAGGCAAAGCATTCTTACTCTAATGATTATTGTTAGGGGGGGGAAAGACCATATGTAGGTTTCCTTCAAATAAAGAATGCTCATTATCAATTCTACTATCTAAGCTTCCTTACTTAAGGCCAACAATACTGGCATGCTAGGCTAAATTATCTGCGAAAGGGAAA
>NW_027328582.1:0-5000 GCF_034638445.1 Ciconia boyciana
AGTACCCATCTTTGCCCACACGGAGGCAGCAGCGAACACGAAAAAAATTGCACCACTGCGCGTGCGCGGCTCCCCAGCTGCAGTACCGACTTTTGTTCACACGGTGGCAGCGGCGAGCTCGGGACAATGCACCACCGCGCATGCGCGGCTCCCCAGCTGCAGTACCGGCCTTTGCCCACACGGAGGCAGCAGCGAGCACCCGAAAGTCCTCCACTGCGCATGCGCGGCTCCCCAGCTGCAGTACTGCGTTTTGTCCACCGGGCGACAGCAGCGAGCACCAACAAAATTGCGCCACTGCGCATGCGCGGCTCCCCAGCTGCAGTACCGACATTGGTCCACTGAGCGGCAGCAGCGAGCACTTGAAAATGCGCCACCGCGCATGCGCGGCTCCCCCCCTGAGGTACTGACGTTTGGTCGTCGGGAGGGTCGGAAGCCGGAACTGCAGCTCGGCACCGCGCATGCGTGTGCGCGCACCAGCGGATCTGCCATCCCGGAGGGAAGTCCTCGCGTCCGGCTCTGCTCTCGCACGCTGCCGGTCATCGGCAAGTAAAAATTCTGGGCTTGGCTTTGGCATTGTCCTGTAAGGGAAAGCTCTGGGTCGGGATGTCAGTTGCTTACTTGCTGTGGAATGGTCGTGTTTTTCAGCAATCGTTCCAAATAGAACGGGTTGGGTGGGGCAGGGCAGAGTAAGGGTCTTTGCAGGCACCTGGGAAGTAAAGTCTTGAACGTAGAAAAGCTTAAAGCATTTGCTGGACAGGAGGTTTCTCTGTACCCACTACATCCGTTGCTTATTAGCAGTGACCGATGTTTGTAAGAGTGCCGTGTGGAAGTGTGAACATTCGTTACTGAACTAAAACTGCTTTGGTTCTGTGTAGAAAGCAGAGGAACTACAAAACAACATAGCCCCCCGCCCTTTTTTTTTGGTTAAACGTACCGTGTTTGCAGGGCCTTAGCTTTCTATTGCCAGACTGGGCAAAGCTTCCCAAGCTCAGTTCCCCCACAGTCACCAAAAGTCTCCCATAGTTGCCAGGATGGTGAGTTAGTTTTGGGCTTCTAGCCCTCCGTTCCGCCATTGTTTTAGTCAGATCCTGAATGCCGCTCAGTTCAAGACTCACGAGAATTGCTTAAAGTTTGCATTTGGAAGTCATGCTTCAAACAATGAATTTTCAACAAAATTTTTTTTGACGCTAGCCAATGAACTCCTGTAATACTGGAGAAAAATGACATTTTTAGTGGCTGTTGAATCTCAGAGTGATAACATCGGCATCCCTGTTTGAGCCCTTACCGCAACCGTTGCAATGTTTGTTTACACGCTGCTCGGTTCTTTTGTAAAGGTGCGTAGCTGTGGGAGGTGCGTTATTCCGAAGGTGCTACGGCGCCGATGCTCTGGCTGTCGGCGGGAATGGGCAAAGCGGAAGGCTCTGTGGCTAGGGGAGAACGGCGTGGACGTGCGACTGCTCTCTCTGTTGCTCCGCAATTTCGACGGCTGGGTCGGGCTGCTAAATCGATGGAACGACTGGAAGACGTTTCCAGAAAAGTGAGTACTCTACTTCCCTTTATCTTTTAAAGTCGTCGTCTTTCTACAGACACCTGTCCACGGCTTAGATATTTGATTTGCGTGAAACAGACCCGGAATTTTGCTTGAAGTAGTGTTCTGATTCGCTGAAATTCCCCGTAGGCAGAGAGCAAGAATTACAAATGTTGCTTGGTGGTTGAAGATCTCAGGGTTGCTGTGAAAGCGAACTTGCCAGAATGAGTAGGAAGCAGCCTGAATTCCAACAGAGATACCATCTAAAAGGCCCTTTTCTTGACAGGAAAAGAGCTTCACGAAACGTCGGCGCTGTTTGCCGGGGGGCCTCCGACATACCTGTTCAGTCGTCGTGGGCTTTGTGCGATTCCCGCAGGCGCAATCTTGAAGAAATTTTGTACGGCAGCCGGTATCTTGGCTTCCTTTCTATCTCGCGCTTGGTCGCTTGCGCCTGCTAAAAACTTAATGGAGTGTCAAATGAACCCACAGGAAAACGTCCTCAACTCGTGCTGGTAGGGCAAGCCCGCCGTAGTTGATAAAATGGGAAAATAGCACGCTGTTTTGAAAAATTTGCCTTGCGAGGACAAGGGCTGTCTCCTGGCAGGCAAGTGAATTCTGTGACTGATTCCACCGCTCCGCCCGGGCACTTGAAGGAGGCGGTCCCTAAGGCAATGCAATCTAAAATGGGGGTCGTTTGGGGTTTTTAGTCATTTCTGAGGGATGTGAGGCTCGTGTGGGTGTTTAGCTTGTCCTGTTCTTTCTGTTCCTAATTCCGATCCCACTGACGGGCGTCAAAGAACGGTCGTGTTGTAGTCTAACGGTGTCGTCTACCGGGAGCTGGTGGAAGGCCAGGGCTTAGGTAAAGCCGATAAGGAGGATGCAGGCTGGAAAGCGGAACGTCTAAACGAGAATTACTGTCCTTGGGAGAGAAGCACATCCTGAAGAAATAGGTAAGCTAATTAAAATGGTTTGGGAACCATCCGAAACAACTAGTAGGAGCGTGATAAGAAGCACCCTCCCGCAAACTATCCTCGTTATCATCCTAAAAGTCACACCCCTCGAGCTGGAGACCCCGGCCCAAGCAGAGAGCCCTCACCGCTCAGTGTGCGCAGCACGTTAAAGTAGCGCTGTAGCTTTAAGTTGACATAAGAGAAATGTAGACCGATAGAAAACTGCTTTGTGTGATTACTTATGCATATGCATAGCTAGACCGTATCAATACTGTACTTGTATGACCGAACTCTGTGCTAGCTTTGCGGAGCTACCGCCTAGCACCCATCTCTGCGCAGACATGAAATAAACATACCTCTGCCCTGTGTGTATATTGGCATCTCGCACACCGGGCAAGCGACCTCACGCTTGTGGGATAACGGTTTTGGCACCCCAGATGGGACCGAGCCGACAGCCTCGCCCGGTTCGTCTTGCCGCGTCCGACGGGGAGAAGAGGCCTGAGCGGACTCCGGCGCGCACCGACCTGTCGACCGGGGACTCCTTCAGCTCCTCTCCTGCAGTCGGGCGGTGGCGACACAACGGTGCAATGCTAGCGAAAAGAGGTATTTTTGGGGGATAGGAGAAAAGGGGGAGTAGGGGCAAGATCTCTCGGGAAGCAGGCACCCTCTGTTCTGTTCTGGGCTCTGCATAAGACGCACCAGGAAAGATAGGTGGCAGTAGCGTAGTTCTGTTTGTTTCTACACGCCGTCCTGTTCAACAGAGGGAGACGTCCCTCGTTCCGGTTTGTGTAGAAATGCTGGGTTTTTCGGTACCGATGTGGGCGCTGCTGCTTCCCAGGAGGCACCCCTTTGCTCTCCTCTAGGATGCATCCTGAAGCATTGCAATAAATTTGGGGGAGATCCCACCACTAAGAATGGGCTAAAACGATATTGTAATCAACGGTGGCCACGATCTCGATTGGAAGACGGTGAAAAATGGCCTGAGAATGGATCCTTGAGATATAACGCTCTATCGGAAGGAATGTTGTTTTGTCGGAGAACGGAAAAATGGGATGGAATGCCTTACGTGGATATGGTTTTTCCGTTAAGACGCGATTGGGATATTAGGAAGAAAGGTGGTTCAGTGGATTCTAAACATCAGGTTGGAATATATGCGTTAAAAGAGAAAAAGGGAAAACCTCGTTGTATTGAATGGGAAAATTCGGAAGAGGATATTCAGCTGTTGGTAGCTCCTCCAAAACAGCCAGAATCTGATAGCTCAAGCGATAATGGAGTTGTGAGTGCTGTCTCTAAAAGAACAAGGGGACAGAAACCGATAGTTCAAGCTCCCCTCAGCCAGGCTCTAGGGCCTGAAGGAAGAGCGGTATCCGTACACGTACCTTTTACCGCTTCTGCTTTATTAAACTGGCAACGGGCAGTCAGATCCTATCGAAACGATCCAGAGGGAATGTATAGTACTGTTAATCACGACTCATAATCCTAACTGGGGAGATGTACAGGCTCTCCTAGAATATTTGTTTCCCCCTGAGGAGAGGAGAACAATTTTAGAGAAGGCTAGAGAGGGACTGGTCCAACAATGTGTGTGTGCGTGGGGGGGTGCCTAATACCATTACGTACCTCCCAAAGGAGGATCTGGAGTGGGATCCAAACACAAGTGTGAGGGATTACAGAGGGTAAAGGAATATCCAAAGTTAATTGGGTACGGGATTCAACATGGAGTGCAAAAGCCTAAGAATTTATCTAATCAGATCTCGATCCGGAAGATGATAGCAATTCAAAGTTATTGAACACGCCGTTTATTGGTCAAGCGGCAGCAGATATAAGAAAGAGATGACAAAAGGTAGAGGGCGAGGATGGCATGACAATCTCGCGGTTCTTGTCAGTCGCGTATAAGGTACGTAATAGTGGGGAGGAAACAGGAGAGAAGGAGAAGCGGGGACGAGTAACGCCGCAAGCTTCTTTGTTGGCTGCCTTGACAGAAGACCGAGAAAAAGGGAGAGAAAATACACGAGGTGAATTTTGTGGGCGAGGAAGGGGCCGTAGCAATAATAGTAGAAATGGTTATGACATTCCCCTGGGAATGAATCGGCGTGCAAATCGTAGCGAGAGGGCCGTTGGAAAAAAGATTGTCCGCCCCGTCTGAGTCATCTCGGGAAAGAGAGACAGAAGAAGGGGTTGGAGTCATGACGGAGATTGGGTTGGACTGAAGGGGGCCGGAGGAGTCTATGAACGTTTCCCAGGACGATCCTCTGGTTCCAGTCAAGCTGGGGAATGAAAGACTAGATTTTTTTAATTGATAGTGGAGCCACACATGCTGTAGTAAGTAGTTGTAGGGGACCCCTTAAGCAGAACTAAAATAAGCGTTGTTGGTGCAACAGGGAAAAAGACTTTAAGGCTGTTTTTACAAGCTATGGAATGTTCCACTGGAAATACTAAATGAACTCATGAATTCCTTTCTATGCCAGCATGCCCCCTAGCATTGCTTGGGTGGGATTTACTTGTAAACTGAATGCACAACTAAG
>NW_027328583.1:0-4743 GCF_034638445.1 Ciconia boyciana
ATAGGGCTGTGTTAACTTGTTGTGATTGCAGAAAGATCTAATTATTGTAACTGAACTATTCTTTCCTAGGTTACTAATGTGTCTGTGAAATAAACTTGGTAACAGCCCTCAAAACTTGTGTTGTTATTGTCTTCTGTGTTGTCATGTCTTTTTTCTCTGTGTTTGTCTTTGAGGTTTTTGTCTTTGTCTCTTCTTGTTGTGAGGGTTTTTTGGGGTGTTGGTGCAGGGTTGTGGTTGCTGAGCTTTGGTAATAAAACCCTTTTTTTCTCATGGTGGTGTGTGTTCTCATTTGCCTTTTAAACAAAAGGTTTAAATAGCAGCAGTAGAAAATGGCATACTCCCTGGGAGTAACTACTCAAACTAATTTTAAGTTAAATCTAATTAAAATTACTCCCAGGGAGTGTGCCATTTTCTACTGCTGCACCAGTATATAGTATTTTTAATTTTTTTTTTTCCCCACTCCACATAAGACTACATCTACATACCCCTATACTCACTAATTCCACTACTACCTACACTTCATCCCCCATCAAACCCCTCAACACCATCATCCTCCCTATCCTGTCACCAGTTCCTACCCCTAACACCCAACCACTCATCAACAACTGCTACTTACACCAACCACCCCCTTACTTATGCAAATGAGATGCAGAAACTTCTCCCCCAACCACCCTAGGGTCAATACCACCCTAACAACTCCATCTACTAAGGTTACAGCCATCAGGGTTAGTCAGCACCATTAAGGATTACAGACCAGAATAAAGGTCATTACAGCCAGGATCACCAAGGCTTAGGAGGCCATCACAGTCACAGGTGTTAGGGATTAGGAGTTAGATTTAGGGCATGAGATTGGGGTCAGGGTTAGGAGAGAGGAGGGTAGGGATTAGGGTCAGGAGTCACAGTGTCAGCTTAGGCTGTGAGCCATTACAGCATCAGGTTAGGGCCATTAGGGATTAGGGGCTCAGATCAGCACCATGGGGCTCAGGGGTCAGGTTGGGGTTACAGGGTTGGGGTTAGGACCATTAGGGTTACAGGGGTTAGGATTAGAGTCATAGGGGTTAGAGTCATTAGGGTTGGGGCCTGGGTGCTGTGGGGTTAGGCTGGGGCCAGAAGAAGGCTGGGTTTGTGCTGTGCCACAAAGCAGAGGGTGAGGGGTTAGGCCGTGCTGCAGGGTGTTGTGTCAGGCTGTGTTGTGTTGTGGCCAAAGAAGGCCAAAGCGTGCCAGTGTGGCCAGGCTGTGTCAGGCCAGGGTCAGGTTGTGCTGCCAGCTGTTGTGTCAAAGTTGTGTTGTGGCCAGAAGAAGTTAAAGCTGTGCCAGGTTGTGTTGTGCTGTGTGGCCAGTTAGGTTGTGCCAGTTGTGGCCAAAGCCAGGCCAGTTGTGCTGTGCTGTGCTGTGCTGTGCCAGTGCTGTGTTGTGCTGTGCTGTGTTGTGCCAGGTTGTGCTGTGCTGTGCTGTGCTGTGCTGTGCTGTGCTGTGCTGTGCTGTGCTGTGCTGTGCTGTGCTTGTGCCAGTTGTGTTGTGCTGTGCTGTGCTGTGCTGTGCTGTGCTGTGCTGTGCTGTGCTGTGCTGTGCTGTGCTGTGCTGTGCTGTGCTGTGCTGTGCTGTGCCAGTTGTGCTGTGCTGTGCTGTGCTGTGCTGTGCTGTGCTGTGCTGTGCTGTGCTGTGCTGTGCTGTGCTGTGCTGTGCTGTGCTGTGCTGTGCTGTGCTGTGCTGTGCTGTGCTGTGCTGTGCTGTGCTGTGCCAGTTGTGCTGTGCTGTGCTGTGCTGTGCTGTGCTGTGCTGTGCTGTGCTGTGCTGTGCTGTGCTGTGCTGTGCTGTGCTGTGCTGTGCTGTGCTGTGCTGTGTTGTGCTGTGCTGTGCTGTGCTGTGCTGTGCTGTGCTGTGCTGTGCTGTGCTGTGCTGTGCTGTGCTGTGCTGTGCTGTGCTGTGCTGTGCTGTGCTGTGCTGTGCTGTGCTGTGCTGTGCTGTGCTGTGCTGTGCTGTGCTGTGCTGTGCCAGCAGCAGTTGTGCTGTGCTGTGCTGTGCTGTGCTGTGCTGTGCTGTGCTGTGCTGTGCTGTGCTGTGCTGTGCTGTGCTGTGCTGTGCTGTGCTGTGCTGTGCTGTGCTGTGCTGTGCTGTGCTGTGTGCTGTGCTGTGCTGTGCTGTGCTGTGCTGTGCTGTGCTGTGCTGTGCTGTGCCAGGTTGTGCTGTGCTGTGCTGTGCTGTGCTGTGCTGTGCTGTGCTGTGCTGTGCTGTGCTGTGCTGTGCTGTGCTGTGCTGTGCTGTGCTGTGCTGTGCTGTGCTGTGCTGTGCTGTGCTGTGCTGTGCTGTGCTGTGCTGTGCTGTGCTGTGCTGTGCTGTGCTGTGCTGTGCTGTGCTGTGCTGTGCTGTGCTGTGCTGTGCTGTGCTGTGCTGTGCTGTGCTGTGCTGTGCTGTGCTGTGCTGTGCTGTGCTGTGCTGTGCTGTGCTGTGCTGTGCTGTGCTGTGCTGTGTTGTGCTGTGCTGTGCTGTGCTGTGCTGTGCTGTGCTGTGCTGTGCTGTGCTGTGCTGTGCTGTGCTGTGCTGTGCTGTGCTGTGCTGTGCTGTGCTGTGCTGTGCTGTGCTGTGCTGTGCTGTGCTGTGCTGTGCTGTGCTGTGCTGTGCTGTGCTGTGCTGTGCTGTGCTGTGCTGTGCTGTGCTGTGCTGTGCTGTGCTGTGCTGTGCTGTGCTGTGCTGTGCTGTGCTGTGCTGTGCTGTGCTGTGCTGTGCTGTGCTGTGCTGTGCTGTGCTGTGCTGTGCTGTGCTGTGCTGTGCTGTGCTGTGCTGTGCTGCCAGCTGTGCTGTGCTGTGCTGTGCTGTGCTGTGCTGTGCTGTGCTGTGCTGTGCTGTGCTGTGCTGTGCTGTGCTGTGCTGTGCTGTGCTGTGCTGTGCTGTGCTGTGCTGTGCTGTGCTGTGCTGTGCTGTGCTGTGCTGTGCTGTGCTGTGCTGTGCTGTGCTGTGCTGTGCTGTGCTGTGCTGTGCTGTGCTGTGCTGTGCTGTGCTGTGCTGTGCCAGGCCAGGCTGTGCTGTGCTGTGCTGTGCTGTGCTGTGCTGTGCTGTGCTGTGCTGTGCTGTGCTGTGCTGTGCTGTGCTGTGCTGTGCTGTGCTGTGCTGTGCTGTGCTGTGCTGTGCTGTGCTGTGCTGTGCTGTGCTGTGCTGTGCTGTGCTGTGCTGTGCTGTGCTGTGCTGTGCTGTGCTGTGCTGTGCTGTGCTGTGCTGTGCTGTGCTGTGCTGTGCTGTGCTGTGCTGTGCTGTGCTGTGCTGTGCTGTGCTGTGCTGTGCTGTGCTGTGCTGTGCTGTGCTGTGCTGTGCTGTGCTGTGCTGTGCTGTGCTGTGCTGTGCTGTGCTGTGCTGTGCTGTGCTGTGCTGTGCTGTGCTGTGCTGTGCTGTGCTGTGCTGTGCTGTGCTGTGCTGTGCTGTGCTGTGCTGTGCTGTGCTGTGCTGTGCTGTGCTGTGCTGTGCTGTGCTGTGCTGTGCTGTGCTGTGCTGTGCTGTGCTGTGCTGTGCTGTGCTGTGCTGTGTTGTGCTGTGCTGTGCTGTGCTGTGCTGTGCTGTGCTGTGCTGTGCTGTGCTGTGCTGTGCTGTGCTGTGCTGTGCTGTGCTGTGCTGTGCTGTGTTGTGCTGTGCTGTGCTGTGCTGTGCTGTGCTGTGCTGTGCTGTGCTGTGCTGTGCTGTGCTGTGCTGTGCTGTGCTGTGCTGTGCTGTGCTGTGCTGTGCTGTGCTGTGCTGTGCTGTGCTGTGCTGTGCTGTGCTGTGCTGTGCTGTGCTGTGCTGTGCTGTGCTGTGCTGTGCTGTGCTGTGCTGTGCTGTGCTGTGCTGTGCTGTGCTGTGCTGTGCTGTGCTGTGCTGTGCTGTGCTGTGCTGTGCTGTGCTGTGCTGTGCTGTGCTGTGCTGTGCTGTGCTGTGCTGTGCTGTGCTGTGCTGTGCTGTGCTGTGCTGTGCTGTGCTGTGCTGTGCTGTGCTGTGCTGTGCTGTGCTGTGCTGTGCTGTGCTGTGCTGTGCTGTGCTGTGCTGTGCTGTGCTGTGCTGTGCTGTGCTGTGCTGTGCTGTGCTGTGCTGTGCTGTGCTGTGCTGTGCTGTGCTGTGCTGTGCTGTGCTGTGCTGTGCTGTGCTGTGCTGTGCTGTGCTGTGCTGTGCTGTGCTGTGCTGTGCTGTGCTGTGCTGTGCTGTGCTGTGCTGTGCTGTGCTGTGCTGTGCTGTGCTGTGCTGTGCTGTGCTGTGCTGTGCTGTGCTGTGCTGTGCTGTGCTGTGCAGTTGTGCTGTGCTGTGCTGTGCTGTGCTGTGCTGTGCTGTGCTGTGCTGTGCTGTGCTGTGCTGTGCTGTGCTGTGCTGTGCTGTGCTGTGCTGTGCTGTGCTGTGCTGTGCTGTGCTGTGCTGTGCTGTGCTGTGCTGTGCTGTGCTGTGCTGTGCTGTGCTGTGCTGTGCTGTGCTGTGCTGTGCTGTGCTGTGCTGTGCTGTGCTGTGCTGTGCTGTGCTGTGCTGTGCTGTGCTGTGCTGTGCTGTGCTGTGCTGTGCTGTGCTGTGCTGTGCTGTGCTGTGCTGTGCCAGGCTTGTGCTGTGCTGTGCTGTGCTGTGCTGTGCTGTGCTGTGCTGTGCTGTGCTGTGCTGTGCTGTGCTGTGCTGTGCTGTGCTGTGCCAGTGCTGTGCTGTGCTGTGCTGTGCTGTGCTGTGCTGTGCTGTGCTGTGCTGTGCTGTGCTGTGCTGTGCTGTGCTGTGCTGTGCTGTGCTGTGCTGTGCTGTGCTGT
>NW_027328584.1:0-4716 GCF_034638445.1 Ciconia boyciana
CCGAAAGGTGTAGCTGGTTTTCACTGTCCCTTGGAAATGCATTCGCTCCCGCACAGACATTCGTGCTCTGTAATAGCTTTGCTTGGTAAAGGGGCAACACTGTGTATCTTAATTTCCCGGAGCCCCGGAGCGAAATTCGAAACGTCCAGCGATTACGCCCACACGAAAGCTGCTAGCACCGAAAGCTGTAGCTGGTTTTCACTGTCCCTTGGATCTGCATTCGCTGCCGCATAGAGATTCGCGCTCTGCAAAAGCTGTGTTTGGTTATGGGACAACACTGTGTACCTCAGTCTCCCGGAGCACGGGTGCCAAATTCGAAATGTCCAGCGATTGCACCCACACGAAAGCTGCCAGCACCGAAAGCTGTAGCTGGTTTTCACTGTCCCTTGGAACTGCACTGACTGCCGCACAGAGATTCGCGCTCTGCAAAAGCTGTGTTTGGTTATGGGACAACACTGTGTACCTCAGTCTCCCGGAGCACGGGTGCCAAATTCGAAATGTCCAGCGATTGCACCCACACGAAAGCTGCCAGCACCGAAAGCTGTAGCTGGTTTTCACTGTCCCTTGGAACTGCACTGACTGCCGCACAGAGATTCGCGCTCTGCAAAAGCTGTGTTTGGTTATGGGACAACACTGTGTATCTCACTCTCCCGGAGCGAGGGTGCCAACTTCGAAACGTTCAGCGATTGCGCCCACACGAAAGCTGCCAGCACCGAAAGGTGTAGCTGGATTTCACTGTCCCTTGGAACTGCATTCTCTGCCGCATAGAGATTCGCGCTCTGCAAAAGCTGTGTTTGGTTATGGGACAACACTGTGTATCTCACTCTCCCGGAGCGAGGGTGCCAAATTCGAAACGTCCAGCCATTGCGCCCACAGGAAAGCTGCCAGCACCGAAAGCTGTAGCTGGTTTTCACTGTCCCTTGGAACTGCATTCGCTGCCGCATAGAGATTCGCGCTCTGCAAAAGCTGTGTTTGGTTATGGGACAACACTGTGTACCTCAGTCTCCCGGAGCACGGGTGCCAAATTCGAAACGTCCAGCGATTGCACCCACACGAAAGCTGCCAGCACCGAAAGCTGTAGCTGGATTTCACTGTCCCTTGGAACTGCATTCGCTGCCGCATAGAGATTCGCGCTCTGCAAAAGCTGTGTTTGGTTATGGGACAACACTGTGTATCTCACTCTCCCGGAGCACGGGTGCCAAATTCGAAATGTCCAGCGATTGCACCCACACGAAAGCTGCCAGCACCGAAAGGTGTAGCTGGTTTTCACTGTCCCTTGGAACTGCATTCTCTGCCGCATAGAGATTCGCGCTCTGCAAAAGCTGTGTTTGGTTATGGGACAACACTGTGTATCTCACTCTCCCGGAGCGAGGGTGCCAAATTCGAAACGTCCAGCGATTGCACCCACACGAAAGCTGCCAGCACCGAAAGCTGTAGCTGGTTTTCACTGTCCCTTGGAACTGCATTCGCTGCCGCACAGAGATTCGCGCTCTGCAAAAGCTGTGTTTGGTTATGGGACAACACTGTGTATCTCACTCTCCCGGAGCGAGGGTGCCAAATTCGAAACGTCCAGCCATTGCGCCCACAGGAAAGCTGCCAGCACCGAAAGGTGTAGCTGGTTTTCACTGTCCCTTGGAAATGCATTCGCTCCCGCACAGACATTCGTGCTCTGTAATAGCTTTGCTTGGTAAAGGGGCAACACTGTGTATCTTAATTTCCCGGAGCCCCGGAGCGAAATTCGAAACGTCCAGCGATTGCGCCCACACGAAAGCTGCCAGCACCGAAAGCTGTAGCTGGATTTCACTGTCCCTTGGAACTGCATTCGCTGCCGCATAGAGATTCGCGCTCTGCAAAAGCTGTGTTTGGTTATGGGACAACACTGTGTATCTCAGTCTCCCGGAGCACGGGTGCCAAATTCGAAATGTCCAGCGATTGCACCCACACGAAAGCTGCCAGCACCGAAAGCTGTAGCTGGATTTCACTGTCCCTTGGAACTGCATTCGCTGCCGCATAGAGATTCGCGCTCTGCAAAAGCTGTGTTTGGTTATGGGACAACACTGTGTATCTCAGTCTCCCGGAGCACGGGTGCCAAATTCGAAATGTCCAGCGATTGCACCCACACGAAAGCTGCCAGCACCGAAAGCTGTAGCTGGTTTTCACTGTCCCTTGGAACTGCACTGACTGCCGCACAGAGATTCGCGCTCTGCAAAAGCTGTGTTTGGTTATGGGACAACACTGTGTACCTCAGTCTCCCGGAGCACGGGTGCCAAATTCGAAACGTCCAGCCATTGCGCCCACAGGAAAGCTGCCAGCACCGAAAGGTGTAGCTGGTTTTCACTGTCCCTTGGAACTGCACTGACTGCCGCACAGAGATTCGCGCTCTGCAAAAGCTGTGTTTGGTTATGGGACAACACTGTGTATCTCACTCTCCCGGAGCGAGGGTGCCAAATTCGAAACGTTCAGCGATTGCGCCCACACGAAAGCTGCCAGCACCGAAAGCTGTAGCTGGATTTCACTGTCCCTTGGAACTGCATTCGCTGCCGCACAGAGATTCGCGCTCTGCAAAAGCTGTGTTTGGTTATGGGACAACACTGTGTATCTCACTCTCCCGGAGCGAGGGTGCCAAATTCGAAACGTCCAGCCATTGCGCCCACAGGAAAGCTGCCAGCACCGAAAGGTGTAGCTGGTTTTCACTGTCCCTTGGAAATGCATTCGCTCCCGCACAGACATTCGTGCTCTGTAATAGCTTTGCTTGGTAAAGGGGCAACACTGTGTATCTTAATTTCCCGGAGCCCCGGAGCGAAATTCGAAACGTCCAGCGATTACGCCCACACGAAAGCTGCCAGCACCGAAAGCTGTAGCTGGTTTTCACTGTCCCTTGGAACTGCATTCGCTGCCGCATAGAGATTCGCGCTCTGCAAAAGCTGTGTTTGGTTATGGGACAACACTGTGTACCTCAGTCTCCCGGAGCACGGGTGCCAAATTCGAAATGTCCAGCGATTGCACCCACACGAAAGCTGCCAGCACCGAAAGCTGTAGCTGGTTTTCACTGTCCCTTGGAACTGCACTGACTGCCGCACAGAGATTCGCGCTCTGCAAAAGCTGTGTTTGGTTATGGGACAACACTGTGTACCTCAGTCTCCCGGAGCACGGGTGCCAAATTCGAAATGTCCAGCGATTGCACCCACACGAAAGCTGCCAGCACCGAAAGGTGTAGCTGGTTTTCACTGTCCCTTGGAACTGCATTCTCTGCCGCACAGAGATTCGCGCTCTGCAAAAGCTGTGTTTGGTTATGGGACAACACTGTGTATCTCACTCTCCCGGAGCGAGGGTGCCAAATTCGAAACGTCCAGCCATTGCGCCCACAGGAAAGCTGCCAGCACCGAAAGGTGTAGCTGGTTTTCACTGTCCCTTGGAAATGCATTCGCTCCCGCACAGACATTCGTGCTCTGTAATAGCTTTGCTTGGTAAAGGGGCAACACTCTGTATTTCACTCTCCCGGAGCTCGAGTTCCAAGTTCGAAACGTCCAGTGATTGCACCCACACGAAAGCTGCCAGCACCGAAAGGTGTAGCTGGTTTTCACTGTCCCTTGGAAATGCATTCGCTCCCGCACAGACATTCGTGCTCTGTAATAGCTTTGCTTGGTAAAGGGGCAACACTGTGTATCTTAATTTCCCGGAGCCCCGGAGCGAAATTCGAAACGTCCAGCGATTACGCCCACACGAAAGCTGCTAGCACCGAAAGCTGTAGCTGGTTTTCACTGTCCCTTGGAACTGCATTCGCTGCCGCATAGAGATTCGCGCTCTGCAAAAGCTGTGTTTGGTTACGGGACAACACTGTGTATCTCACTCTCCCGGAGCGAGGGTGCCAAATTTGAAAGGTTCAGCGATTGCACCCACACGAAAGCAGCCGGCACCGAAAGGTGTAGGTGGTTTTCACGGTCCTTTGGAACTGCATTCACTGCCGCACAGTCATGTCTGTAATATCTTTGCTTGGTAAAGGGGCAACACTCTGTATCTCACTCTCACGGAGCCCGGCTGCCATCTTCGAAACGTTCAGCGATTGCACCCACACGAAAGCTGCCAGCACCGAAAGGTGTAGCTGGTTTTCACTGTCCCTTGGAACTGCACTGACTGCCGCACAGAGATTCGCGCTCTGCAAAAGCTGTGTTTGGTTATGGGACAACACTGTGTACCTCAGTCTCCCGGAGCACGGGTGCCAAATTCGAAATGTCCAGCGATTGCACCCACACGAAAGCTGCCAGCACCGAAAGGTGTAGCTGGTTTTCACTGTCCCTTGGAACTGCATTCTCTGCCGCATAGAGATTCGCGCTCTGCAAAAGCTGTGTTTGGTTATGGGACAACACTGTGTATCTCACTCTCCCGGAGCGAGGGTGCCAAATTCGAAACGTCCAGCCATTGCGCCCACAGGAAAGCTGCCAGCACCGAAAGGTGTAGCTGGTTTTCACTGTCCCTTGGAAATGCATTCGCTCCCGCACAGACATTCGTGCTCTGTAATAGCTTTGCTTGGTAAAGGGGCAACACTCTGTATTTCACTCTCCCGGAGCTCGAGTTCCAAGTTCGAAACGTCCAGTGATTGCACCCACACGAAAGCTGCCAGCACCGAAAGGTGTAGCTGGTTTTCACTGTCCCTTGGAAATGCATTCGCTCCCGCACAGACATTCGTGCTCTGTAATAGCTTTGCTTGGTAAAGGG